>NC_056728.1:812044990-812331570 GCF_019279795.1 Protopterus annectens | reverse complement strand
GTACACCACTATGAACCTGTGCAGCTATTGCATGCCCTTTGTGCATGGTTACTGGTATAGCCCTTCCAGTTAGATTGGCTGTCACGCTATTACAATGTCCCGTGACTATGGGCCATATGTCTATTGTTATTGTACACGCCAATCATATTCATGTTTGTCTGTCACATCTCTTCTGCTATTCTAGTATGGGAGTAATGTTTGCGTCCTTTGCAAATGCACAGAGTGGAGTACATAGTTATTTCATCATAACTGTTTATACATATCTTAATTACATACTACTCACATCACTATATGATACCTTTGTTATGCATCATATGCCTGTTCTCCTGTGTAACATATCTGATGTATCAATCTACTGTACTATACATTACACATGTTTTACATGGTATCCCATAATTCAACCATTACTTGCATGGAGGGTCCACCTTAGACATGTCATTGATGTTATATGCCCATACACATCCGTACTGTTACAGTATATCTACATATACTATCCCCTGCTATGGCACGTACTTATTGGACATACCCTGCCACTGACGGTGGGTTGTATGACATTGTTCTGTTTAAAGCCATCATGTTGCATCCCTTGTGGTGTCTGTGCTGTTTACCATGTGGCCCACTGCTGGACGCACATCTTCTTCAAGCATTAGTACGATCAGCGAGACATCACTACATAAATACCTTTCCCCACTTTATGCATGGTGGACACTATTAATTACTGCAAACCAGGCTATGCATACACTGACATTATGTAATTCAGAACATACTATACATACAGTTAGTGTTATACATACCTTGATATCATTCTGGTGTTTCGTCTCTATCTCGCTCCTCTGTATCACACTTTCAACTGTTATACGGTATGAGCATACAGTTTGCATATCTGGCAAGTCATCCTTATATACGTCTATACCTGCAACATGTGGTTTACTGCCGCCAGTTGGTGGTCCGGTGTGACTAATTACGTGCACTTCAGCTGTGCAGCTACTCCATTCACCAGTTACGCGGCAGCAGTGGGGTATAACTGAGTTCTCCACCTGGGCATTGGCCATTTGCCCTGCCTTTGGGGAGATGGCCTGTATTGTGTTTTGTTGTGTGTAATTGCAATTGCTTTGTGTAGAGCCAAGTCTATTTTGGGGTCATGTCCCCCGTGGATTGTGTGTGATTCTACCTGTGACTGTACCTGTCATCCCACCCGTCTGATAAAGGACTATTGCAAACACCTGTAACATCGCCGTTTGTTCCGTTATACGATGGATACAATTTTGCATGGCGCCTTTAAATATCTCTCACATGGTATGTCAATGGTTCAGCAGATGTAATTGACTAACTAGATGTTTGGGCTGTGGTTACGGTCTGTATTGCTATTGTTTACAGTGTGGGGGATGTAGGTGGGTGTACGTAGCATATATGGTTTTGTGGGGTTTGCATTTCTACGTAGCCCATATATATGTGTGTGGGCCCCTTCCCTAATTACAATGCTAACACTTAATAGACTTCTATTACAGGAATTTACCGTGGGCCATTGTTAATTGGTTTCCATATGGTATGCAGGTGCGGTTGATACTTCCATACCTCTGGATGTACGGCGATTTGTGCAGGGATATTTGTAAATGAACGCTATCCCGTGTATGTCTGCCCCAGATATTTGCAGTCATTGCAGTAGTGTTGGTGTCAGACCCTCTGTCACATGGCTTGCCACCTTTTCATATGACCATAGTTGGACACTCGCGGGTCACACAGTGGTGATTACAGGCTGACATATGGCCACGGTCAGTACACAGGATAGCACATACTTTTATCCTCATTACATAACTATTGTTCTTGGTCCTTCACTACTTATCGGTTTGCATGTAACATTTCTGTTTCTTACATACAGGCATGAGTATTTCCTGCAACTATTACATATTATGTGAGTCATACTAATGTCCTACACTCATGGACAGTTGCGCTTTCTAATGTTTCATGTCAGGACACACCTGCCCAGGGGGGGCTGTCCCTCCCAATGTGGGACAGGTGTTTACCGCATGCCTACGGATAGCTATACTGGCACCTAATGTAATCATCTACCTCCGAGTTGCCACCTACAGACACAATATGTGGACACACACGACACACTTTAGTCACACGGGACCACACATTGCACCCTCATCACACACATACCCAGGCTACATCACACACAACCACAGTTGTATACGGTACCTACATGGTCCGCACCACCGACAGCGGTGACTACATGTCCTTACTATCGTCCTATTGCTCGAGGTTCTACTGTTCCAGTACTGTGTTCTTTCTGTCTTTCATCCTCCTGGTTACGCGTGTCGGTGTGTGACACATTCCATAGTTGGTGGTATCCTGTTTATTTGTACCTCAAAGGTGTTTAGAATGTCGTCGACCTATCTATATATTTGCAGATGCCAGGGACCCCTTGTATATCAACATATATCACACTATCGCCCTTTCTATCTGTATTATATATGTGTAGATATATTTATATATATGTATGTGTATATATATATATATATATATATATATATATATATATATATATATATATATATATATATATATATCTATATATATGTATATATATATATGTGTGTGTGTATATATATATATATATATATATATATATATATATATACATATCTCGGACAGGGGTGGTGACAGGCACGCTATGCCTTTCCTTGTGTGTTTGTCAGTGTATACTGTGTTTCCTAGACTTCGCATGTTTGTGTCTGTACCTGTCACATTACACACCTGCCATAGGTTAAGATTACCTCCCATCCCACTTTGCGAGGAACAATCCCTCTTTGTGCAGTTGTGTCCTGCAAAATATTTGTGAATATAGCAAATGTCCTGTGACTTTGGGACAAACATATTCCCTATAGTTTATGTCATAGTTGCATGACACACGTATTCTGTATCTGACCCACCTACATGTTACAGGACACGGAACACGTACCTGCGACCATTACTAAACTATAAGCTTCTTATCTAAGCAAAACACTGTCATTCTGGTTTTCATCCTGGCCGGGTGTGTGTCATCCTGCTGACATCTGGCATATGTCCCGCATTGGTCATTTGAACTGTGGCAACCCTACTGTACGTACATCTTGCTTAGCAATAGTGTTGGGTGATTGTGTACATGTCTGCCTGTTCCACTCCTGGCAGTGGTCATTTTACCCTTCAGAGCAGGCGCTATTTGTTCAGGGGTGACTAATGCTGGTGTCACCTGTTCTGTACATCATTGACTGTGATCTGCGCAGTGGTCAGTGACACGTAGCCCTGTTTCGTGCATATCCCTATAGTCGTATTTAAACATCGCTTACCAGCTGTGGGCAACGCTTATTCCCGCTAATGTGTGCTACACATATTCTGATGACCTGCATCCGGACTGCATTACCCATGCCGTCGGGATTATGTTACATCCCTTGTGGGACGCGGGACTGGGAACATGCACGACAGTCACTGCATGTACCACTTAGACATCTGGGGGTTGTACACGAATTATGTCAATTTGTATGTGCAGTACACTACAGCAGTTACTCCACACTACACTCACATGGATGACTCCATTAGTTTACAACTTAATGGGTCCAGTTAATGGTATGTCCATGTGATGTTTACTGGCTGTACTCCAGCACTGGGTATATATATCACAATTATGTACACCCGATAATTTGCTACACCTTCATACGACCATGGATGCAGCATGCCTGGGAGACTACTGCCTGTCACGGGTACATCCCCTGCCTTGACACTACATTCATGATTACATTTTGTGGAGCCCCTCAGTAATGCAGCGGGTAATCTGTGATGACTGTGTGTAGGACAGTGCTTACACACATGTGCTCCCGTGATTGCCTCTGCTCTAGTACGCGACAGTTGCTTACTCGATGTTGTGGCGACGGGTGTCACTGTTTGCCCCATTTGATGTTTTGCCTCTGACAATCGGGCGTGTACCTACCGATGTACCTGGGAACATATACACACAGCACCGACAGATGCTGATGGGTGCATCTACTGTTCAGGTGTTGACAGTTCTGTGTTCCCATGGCTGTTGCATGTACAATGTTTGAGAGCTGCCTATGTAGGATTCCACAGTGGGCCAACTATACATCACAATTTACAGGTAGTCGTGTTTGTGTGCCATCCATGTTACTGTGTGCAGGTGGGGAGGGGTGTCAGTCCGTGGGAGCCTACACTGTCAAGGTATGTGCTATACGTTCCCTCTTTGCCAAGGCATAGGCATATTGGGCATGCCTCCGTCTGCCTACTGGGGCTGGCACAGTGTGTCCATGGTCTGGATCCCTCTGTGCTTGTGTTGGCCTTGGCACTTGTGGTGGGCTGTGAGGCCCTCCCCCATTATGATCCTGCTGCAGCTGTTTCCGCAGGATCATATTATGTAGCATGGCACATACTATGAAGATGTGGGCACACATGCCTGGAGAGTACTGCAAGGCTCCACCAGATGTGTCCAAGCACCAGAACCATGATTTCAGCATCCCGAACACACGCTCTATGATGATTCTGGTTTGTGCGTGTGCCTCATTATGGCGTTCTTGCATTGGTGTGTGTGCATTTCTGATGGGGGTCATCATCCATGGCTCCAGTGCATAGCCAGCATCCCCCACAAGGTGACCTTGTGGGATGTCCCCCCTGACAAATACCTGATTCAGCTGTGAGGCATGCCAGATATGGGAGTCATGGTAGCTTCCAGGGCTGCCAGCACACACATCCATGATAATGCCCTGAGCATTGCACATGACCTGGCAGTTTATGTAGTGCCTACCATACTCACCAGGTGGTGACTTAATTTGTATGTGCATGCAGTCCATGGCACCCAGTACCTCCGGGTAGTTTGCCACACGGTGGAAGTGATACATATTGCTGGCCAACTCCTCCTGAGTTCGGGGGAAGTGTACATGCTCATTGGCATGTGGTAACATGGCATCCAGGAATTGGTGTAGTACCCTGGATGCCGATGCCTGTGAGATCCCCATTATATCTCCAGTTGGCCTTTGAAAGGTACCTGTGGCTAGTATTTGCAAGCTTACACATACCTTCGTGTCCACTGGGATGGGTTCCCCTCTGTTGTTTCTGGTTCTCAGGTGTGGCAGGTACAGCTCTACTATTTGCTGTAAGATGTCCCTGTCCACCTTGTAATGCTCTACTATCTCCAGATCATGTAGCCCCTGGTAGGTTACCCTTCGTCTGAACACTCTTCTCCTCCTCCGAGGCCTACTGTGGTTGTCGGCATCATCCTCCACAACACCGTCGGTCTGTAACACATGCTGATGAATCACAGCTATTGCAGCTCCCAACATGTACATTTTAAAATTTCCCCATCTGTTTACACTTATGGTGCAGTGTTTGGGTATACACAGGTGTGTGTTGGATAATTTCACACTTTATACTGTTCTGCTGTGAACACTAATGATGTCATAGGGTGTGTATGTACGATCGTGGCTACAGGGTATCTTCTGTGTTTTATTTACGAAACCGCTATTGTGCTGCCTTTAGTGTTGCATTGCATTTGGATGCCGTGAATTACCTACTGCCCTTCCGTTTACATTTGTGCACGTTACACCTACCATTTACTGGCATTCATCCAGCTGCCTGCTTTCATTTGTACTTTCCTAGACCTGGCTTATCTTGCATAATGTGTGCTATTGCCGATCTGCTGTGGGTTTGCTTTGCTCTGCTATGACAGTTCTCCTATCTTTGCATTCCAGGTCCTCCACACCTTTCTTTGCAATTCTATGCCTCTCCTATCCTGTTTTGCAGGTTTCTGCATGCAGGCTTGTCTACTGCCGTCGATTGGCCACCGTGTGTTGATTGGTGTTAATTGCTCATTACTACGCCAATTACCCTGCTTCGGCATTTCCTTCTTTTCTTCCCCTGACCTTCCTGTTTGTGCTATTGTTCGTGGCACGTGCATCCGCTTACTGGGTTTTGGGCACGAGTTCATCCCCGTACACATGCGCTTTCGGGCACCATGTGTGCTCTCAGCTAAATGGTTCTATACCCTCCTCCCCACCCCCGTCCTTCAGCTTTGCATAGCAACGGCCAGGCCAGATTTGCATTGATCCAATGTGCTTACTGATATGGTGGCACACCCCTCTGCTGACGTCATGTATCACCTTTGATACACTCCTTGGTGTTATAGCGCTGCGCCATCAGGTACATCCTTAATCCAGCGGGACGTTTGCGATTCAGTATTACCTGCCTCATTTGCATGGCATTGACTACTAATTCATATTTACAGCACCGAACACTGTCGCGGGCCCCTGGCAACCCTTGCGCCTTGCTTGTGGTGTGCCATGCCTACCATTGCATATTATGGTGCAATCCTAATTTGTCTTTCATTGCGATTTTTTGCCATTTTTATATATTTCCTTTGTATTCCTGTTTGCACACACATGCCCTGTGGTTGTACTGTGTGTTACTGTGGACATGACATTAAATGTTGTTTTCAAGGTGTTGTGCATCTTTTCTTGTGCCATTGGCTGTGTATTTCTCCATTGGCATATGTTAACTTTGTAATACATGCATGTGGTCCGCTTCCATAACTCCGATGTTCTGTTTGGGAAAATGTAAACCGTGTTTTTTGGTTTACATTTCCATGGGCTTGCGCTACTCCTGCACCACTTTGTGAATCACTGTATGCCTTCATTAGCATGGTGCGACACTGCGCATGGGGTGATTTGCATACCTATGCTGAGGGCTGCGTAGCTCTGACATATGCCAGTAGTGCACGTGGGATTGGTTCGTACCTGAATCGCTCGGCGGACATATTTGGCATTATGCTGCCTATGCTACGCCTGTGCCTGGTGCAAGTTTCATCAATCCGGGAGTATATCTTCAATTTTACAATTAAATCTATCTTTTGCTATTAGTATTTAATTAAAATGTGTAAATAAAATACTGGCTTGTAGGATGAATAAATCTGCAAAATTTACAATTTTGGAAAAGCACCAAGAGGACCACAATTGGAATTGGGGTTATCATTCTTCATATGTTCTAACAAAAACTTAATGTGCCTAGTTTTTTTTAAAGATAAACTTTGGTTCATGTCCAACAATCTTGGTTAAATCTCGATTACCAAGAATCACCTTACATTCCTCAGTACTAAGAGGATCTGGGATAGCACACATTTTTTTCTACATTTTCCTCACTTTCACTCTTAGGTGTAAAACCAGACAACAAAACAGGTGGACATTTCATATTTCTAACCTTAATTATCTCTTCTGAAATGGAAACTAATTTATTCTTACAATAACCTCTTTCACAAAACATTTGAATCAATATCTCAACCTCCCTAAAGAGACTAAGTGATTTGTTAATTAGCAATATAATGTCGTGTTTTTTCCATTATTTAAATGGATGTATTATAACAAAAATTATTTCTGATGAAGTTCTACAAATACAATGAACATAAGCATTAAAATTTATTCTTTCGTTGTGTGGCTTTTTTCCTCATACCTGTTTTGCTTAGGCATCATAAGGGATTCAGTGTTATGAAATATTTTTATAACCTTGGTCATTAGGTAATTTTTTTATTTGTTTCAAATGTTTTGTCCATAGATGAAGATTTCATATTGTTATATATAAAGTGTATAATAAGTTCTGTACATATATGTGATTACATTATAACTGCGTTTTTCTCTCTTTTATAAATGTCTGATTTTAAGTGCATATCTATTAATATTAGTGGATTGAGTAATCCATTAAAGAGGGGGAGCCTGTTCAAATGCTTGCAATTACTTGAAGATCAAATAGTATTTCTACAAGAAACACATTAACTTAATAAATATGTAAATCAACTTTCATTACAGAATTATTTGGTTTTAGCAAGTTCTGGATTCAAACTAAAAGAAGAGGCACACTCATTTTATGGAAAAACTCACCAGTAATACCTAAAATAATAGATACATATGCTGATAAAAATGGTATGTTAAACATTGTTATAACTGAGTGGAACAGAAAACTTTATACATTAGTGAACTGCTATTGGATTCCAGAGGTTGGAGCTAAAGATGCAAAAAATTATTTAGACACTATAGACTAATTCATGAAAAGTGAATTCACAATGGCTGGTGATTTTAATGTGTTTTTTTAGACAAAGATCCCACTGCAGATAGAAAGCTGAGAATCACCTCTTCAGCCAAACACTTAACACATTTTGTAAATCTAATAACTTGAAAGGATATATATGAGCTAAGGAAAGTAAACTCACTTCAATTTACCCACTATTATTATAGATATGGAACACAAACAAATATTGATAAAATGTTTGCCTCAAACAATCTGCTATCACATATCGGAGAAGCTTAATAGTTTCATGTCATTCAATTATTGTACCATGATGCTATAATCTTTAATATTATTTTAAAGACTGACAGTTTAATACATCACAGGAGATTACCAGTGTACATTATTAAAATAAAATTATTCAAGGACTGGTATGTTAAAGAGATCAAAATTTCCTAGAAATAAGCATGAATGGTGATGTATCTGATATTGTCCTGTGGGATTCCTAAAGGCTTATCTAAATGGAAGAGTTACAAGCTGGTATATTAGTAAAACCAGAGAATGGGACATATAATTTAATACACTACACGCCAAAATAGACACACTAAAGTTAAATCTAAAACAAACATCACATTATTAGTCAGTCTGAACTTAAATCATAAAGTTTCAATAAACATGGAAAAACTTAAACTTCAGGCATATTCATTAAACCCTTTAAGCTTACATAAACTTGCTCTTAGATCAAAGAAAAATAAATTAATTAAATCTTATCAAATAAATTATAACATAAATAATGAAAAAGAAAGAACAGATATTAAAGGTATTCTTGAGGGCTTTAAAATATTTTATGAAAATAAAATTTTCTAAGGTAAAATATAAATAATAAAATAAATGAACAAATAAAAAACGGATACACCACTCACTTTGACAGAAATAAAAGATCAAATAAAAAAGTTAAAAAATAATAAGGCACCAGGCATAGATGGTCTTATACCAGAACTATGTAAAATACTACCAGATAATGCAGTTAAAACATTAGATAAGGTCTATAGAGAAATAAAAACAACTGCTGAATCCCCCCCATTATGGAATATTCCCTTATAAACCTATTTTAAAACAAGATAAGGATCCTACAAATTGCTCATCATACAGACCCATTTCACTTTTAAATGTGGACTATAAGATGCTCATGTCCATTTTAGATAACACAATTGATCCACTTATACCTAATTAATTAACAATATAGTTCAGGTGCAGCTAACATTGGGTAAGACAGTGATTCAGGTTGTAGCCTGCTATAGGTCCCCAACCATGTCGCAGGACTCACACTCCATGTTCCTAAGCACCCTGGAGAATATTAGGGCCCAACCTAACACTCTCTTACTAGGTGACTTCAACTACCCCTCCATTAACTGGGTAAACTACACATGTACCAATACACTTGCCCAACATTTCCTGGAGTTCATTAATTCCAATGCCATGGACAAGCTCATTCTTACCCCCACTAGTTGTAGCAACATCCTTGACCTGGTCATTACTAACATGGTCAACCACTGCAATACACCAATAGTCAGCTCCTCCCTGGTTAGATCCGACCAAAATCTAATCACCTTGAAAATCCACATCCCTCCCACCCCCCACAAAGTTAACCACCATGAAAAACCTCTCCAAAGCTAACTTTCGGCTCCTAGAAACAGAGGTGGCTAACTTCACAGCACCCATACAAATGGAGAATAGTTGTGTGACCGCAGTATCATACACCAATGCACTGTATGAACATGTGCACAAATGCATGGATCTCGGCATACCCAATAGAACCAAGAAGCTCTCCTCCAAAAAAAGGAAGCCAACCTGGTGGTCCCCTGCCATAAACAAACTCTGCAACAGAAGTAGGAAACTAATGCAGAATAAGGTGAAGTCCCAAGATTGGAAAAACACCCTTATCAGCCTCAACAAAAAGTTGAGATCCCCCATCAAATCCTCTAAAGCTAGCTATGAAAACAGAATTGCAGCAGACAGTAAAGACAGCCGCAAGGCCTTCTATAGTTACATAAAGAGTCTCCATGACAATACCCAGATTTGCTCTGAGCTACTGCACAATGGTACTGCCTATACCAAGCCAACAGATATTGCCAGTATACTGGCCGACAGATTCAGTGCCAACTTGACCCCTCCTCCCCCAAAGGACCAATCACAATGCCAGTAGATTGCCAGGCACCCAGTATTACTGCTGCACATGTTAAAACAGCACTGTCCAAGGAAATTAATGCAGCTTCTATGGGACCTGACAATATCCCTGGTTGTGTTCTACATGAACTACAGAGTGAACTGGCACCTCACCTGTGTGCCTGTTCAATCACAGCCTCGCCTCAGGTTTTGTCCCTACCAAATGGCACACTGCTACAGTCATTCCTCTCCACAAAGGAGGAGTGACTACAGACACTGGGAACTATTGCCCCATTAGCCTGACGAGTCTAATATGCAAAGCTATGGAACACATTATCATGGACCTAATAAACAAGGATATAGGGAATCTCCAAACTCTGGATCCCACACAGTTTGGTTTTGTGAAGGGTAGATCATGCCTGCTCAACTTGGTTGACTTCTTTGAGTCAGTCACCAGAGCTGTGGATGAAGGCAAGGTGGTTCATGCAGCCTACCTTGATCTGGCCAAGGCTTTTGATACCATTCCCCACTCAGGAATCATAAAAAAACTCACTAAGCTTGGCATCAACCCCTGTATTACTAGGGGGGTTGCAAATTGGCTCACAGATAGAACCCACAGCATGAAAGTAGCTGACTCCAAGTCAGACTGCCAACTAGGCATGAGTGGATTCCCATAGGGTTTGGTCCTGGGTCATCTCCTGTTTGATATCTACTTCTCTTAAGTCCAGACCAACACAAAAGGACTCTGGCTGACAACATTTGCAGATGATTGCAAGTTGGGAGCTATTATTAACTCCCCAAGTGATGTTGACATCCTACAAAATGGTCTCACTGAGACCAATGACTGGTGTCAGAGCCATGGCCTTAAGTTCAATGCCAAAAAATGTGTCATCATCCCCTTTGGGAAAAACACAGTTCCCAGGAATTACCACACTGATGGTAGTCCACTAAACACAGAAGGCATTACAAGTAATCTGGGAACACAGGTTGACAGCAACCTCTTTTTTCATCACCACATTACCGCTGTGGTCAGAAAGTCCTTCTATGTGGCACATCTCATTACTAAGGGTTTTGCATCCAGGAAGAAAGAGATCATTGCCTCCCTCTACTCTTCCGTCATTAGGCCAATCATCGAGTACAATGCCCCTTTATGCATGTACCTCACTAGATACCTGCAACAAATGAAGAGGCCACAAAAGAACCTTGCAAGGAAGATCTTAGGTGTTAAACACTTGTCCTATATGGACTGACTCAGAAAGCTCCAACTATTCTCTGCATCATATAATCTACTTAGAGGTGATCTCTGCTTGGCTTACAAAGCCATGTCTGACCCAGCTCTGTTAGAAATGCTACATCTAAACAAATCCCAATCCTGCGATACCACACGCTCCAGAAACCTCGACCTCATTACCACAATTAAGAGAACATGCTGGAGAGACAGGTTCATAACCCAGAGACTACCCATTCTATGGAACAGACTTTCCATACATGTCAGCAGTGCACCTCGCTGACCCTCTTCAAGAAAAATCTTGATGAGTGGATGGGAAACAAAAAATTCACCCCGGGGATAACTCCAGTGGCTCTACTCAACAGAGGCACTGGGAACTAAGGTTGGTTGGCACTATGCCAGGGTAAGCCTTTGGCTAGGCTTGTAAAGGCCCCAGGGCCATTAGCCTAGTACACACATATGAACCTATGAACCTATGATCAAACTGGGTTTATTGTAAATAGACAAGCACGTGATAACATAATAAGTGTACATACATTAATAGATTATGCAAATACAAATAAAAAATACATTTCTATCATTAGTTGTCATACATGTTTAAAACACTTAAAGTGTATAATTTTTCACCTGAGCTGATTACATTAATTTCTAAGTTTTACAATAACTCTTGTGCTCATGTTAAAATAGGTTCTTTTCTTTCTAATTCCTTTAAATTACAAAAAGGCACAAAACAAGGCCGTCCATTATCACCTTTACTTTTTGTATTAGCTACAGAACCCTTTGCTGATAGTATTAGATCCAATACATTAATGGCATCAAGATAAAAGAATATTTCAAACTAAAGATTCAGCTCTTTGCTAATGATGGTTTACTAACAATAAGAAATATAGAGAATTCATTAGAACATATAATTAGTTTTATGAGTCAGTTTGAATAAATCTTGAACATAAGATTTAATCATAATAAAACAAGTACATTATTAATTAGTAAAAAAAAATGCATATGAAAAGTACTCTAACTTCAATTGGAATAGCAATCAAATGAAATACCTTGGTATAACCATTATGTCTAATAGTAAAAGAAATTTTATCAACAAACTTTCAACAGGTTGTTGATAAAATTTTAAGTTTAGTCACAAATTGGAACAAACTCTTCTTTACCATGGAAAAACAATTAATGTTTATTAACATGGTAATTCTCCCTAAAATATTGTTTATCTTACAAGCTTTAGTACTATCTCCAGCAAAAAAAAATATGATGACGAATATATATAATATTCTACTTAATTTTTTTTTGTCATTCTAATAAACCAAGAGTTTCCTTTGATTGGCACAGAAAAGGTTGGGATAATGGTGGAATAGGATTCCCTAATATTCAATTGTATGCTACTTCAAAATTGTAAAGGTTATAGTGATGTGGATAAATTTATCTTATAATTCAAAATGGAAACAAATACATCAAGAAATATTATAAGTAAATAATAAATATATCACAACCAGTCATAAACAAATAGTCCCTAATAGTTGTATCTGGTTATTAAAAGAAATTTTGTCTAATTGGAATTATACCTTCTTCTCAAATTCCCTGTTATCATTTCCTATTTCCAAAAGTTGACATATTTAACTATTATATTAAAGATTTAAATATTTTCTATTTTTCCAACTGCATAAACAAATGACTGCTTAGAAACTCACAACTTCAACAAAACGCTAGTATTGAAACAACAAAGTAAATTAATTTATTGGCATCAATTCTTGAATAGTACTGATATCTATAGCTATATCTATATCTATCTAAATCTATCTATCTATCTATATATATATATGTATATATATATATATATATATATATATATATATATATATATATATATATACATGCATTTTATATATATATATATATATATATATATATATATATATATATATATATATATATATATATATATATATATATATCTTCTTCTTCTTTCGGCTGCTCCCATTAGGGGTCGCCACAGCAGATCAACTGTTTCCATGTCTTCCTGTCCTCTGCATCTTGCTCTGTCACACCAACCACCTGCATGTCCTCTCTCACCACATCCATAAACCTTATCTTAGGCCTTCCTCTTTTCCTGTTACCCAGCAGCTTCATCCTTAGCATCTTTTTCCCAATATACTCTGCATTCCTCCTCAGCACATGTCCAAACCAATGTAATCTTGCCTCTCTGGTTTTGTCTCCAAACCTTCCAACCTGGGCTGACCCTCTAATATACTTATTCCTAATCCTGTCCATCCTCGTCACACCCAGTGCAAATCTTAACATCTTCAACTCTGCCACGTCAAGCTCTGACTCTTGCCTTTTTGTCAGTGTCACTGTCTCCAACCCATATAACATAGCTGGTCTCACTACCCTCTTGTAGACCTTCCCTTTCACTCGTACTGGTACTCGTCTGTCACAAATCACTCCTGACACTCTTTTCCACCCACTCCATCTTGCCTGTACTCTCTTCTTCACCTCTCTTCCACACTCACCATTACTCTGAACTGTCGATCCCAAATACTTAAACTCATTCACCTTCACCACCTCTACTCCCTTCATCCTCACCATTCCTCTATCCTCCCTCTCATTCACACAGATATATTCTGTCTTAGTCCTGCTGACCTTCATTCCTCTTCTCTCTAGAGCATATCTCTACCTCTCCAGGGTTTCCTCCACCTGTTCCCTACTCTCACTACAGATCACAATGTCATCTGCAAACATCATAGTCCCCGGGGACTCGTGTCTGATCCGTCTGTCAACCTGTCCATCACCATTGCAAATAAGAAAGGGTTCAGAGCTGATCCTTGATGTAATCCCACCTCCGCCTTAAATGCATCTGTCACTCCCACCGCAGACCTCACCACTGTCACACTACCCTCATACATATCCTGTACCACTCTTACATACTTCTCTGATACTCCCGACCTCCTCATACAATACCACAACTCCTCTCTAGGCACCCTGTCATATGCTTTTTCTAAATCCACAAAGACACAATGCAACTCCTTCTGACCTTCTTTGTACTTCTCCATCAACACTCTCAGAGCAAACATCGCATCTGTAGTGCTCTTTCCTGGCATGAAACCATACTGCTGATCACTAATCATCACCTCCCTTCTTAACCTAGCTTCCACTACTCTTTCCCATAACTTCATGCTGTGACTGATCAGTTTAATCCCTCTGTAGTTACTACAGCTCTGCACATCACCCTTATTCTTAAAAATTGGTACCAAAACACTTTTTCTCCATTCCTCAGGCATCCTCTCACTTTCCAAGATTTCATTAAACAATCTAGTTATAAACTTCACTGCCATTTCACCTAAACACCTCCATGCTTCCACAGGTATGTCATCGGGACCAACAGCCTTTCCGTTCTTCATCCTCTTCATAGCTATCCTTACTTCCTCCTTGCTAATCCACTGCACTCCATGATTCACTATCTGCACATCATCCAATCTTTTCTCCCTCTCATTCTCTTCATTCATCAACCCCTCAAAGTACTCTTTCCATCTGCTCAACACACTCTCCTTGTTTATGAGTACTTTTCCCTCATTATCCTTTATCACCCTTACCTGCTGCACATCTTTACTAGCTCGGTCCCTCTGTCTAGCCAATCGGTACAGGTCCTTTTCTCCCTCCTTAATGTCCAACCATTTATACAACTCTTCATACACCTTATCCTTAGCCTTCGACACCTCTCTCTTTGCCATGCACCTCTTCTCCTTATACTCTTGTCTATTTTCTTCATCTCTTTGACAATCCCACTTCTTCTTTGCCAACCTCTTTCTCTGTAAACTCTCTTGTACTTCTTCATTCCACCACCAGGTCTCCTTGTCCTCCTTCCTCTTTCCAGATGTCACACCAAGCACCTTTCTATCCATCTCTCTTACCAGCTCTGCTGTAGTTACCCAGCTATTTGGCAACTCTTCACTGCCACCCAGTGCCTGTCTTAACTCTTCCCTGAACATCACCTCACAATTACCCTTTTTCAATTTCCACCATTTGATCCTTGGTGCTGCCCTCACACTCATCTTACTCTTCTTGATCACCAATGTCATCCTACAAACCACCATCCTATGCTGCCTAACTACACTTTCCCCTGCCACCAATTTACAGTCTCCAATCTCCTTCAGATTGGCCCTTCTACATAAGATATAATCCACCTGTGTGCATCATCCTCCACTCTTGTATGTCACCCTATGCTCCTCCCTCTTGTTAAAATATGTATTCATCACAGCCATGTCCATCTTTTCCACAAAATCCATTACCATCTGACCTTCTGCATTCCTTTGCTTAATACCATACCTACCCATCACTTCCTCATCCCCTCTGTTCCCTTCACCAACATGCCCATTGAAATCTGCTCCAATCAACAGTCTCTCACCCTTGGGTACAGTCATCACCACTTCATCTAACTCACTCCAAAAATTTCCTTTCTCATCCATCACACACCCAACTTGTGGAGCATATGCACTAACAACATTCATCATTACACCATAAATTTCCAGGTTCATAAACATCACTCTATCCGACACTCTTTTCACCTCCAAAACACTCTTAGCATACTGTTCCTTCATGATAATGCCTACGCCATTTCTCCTCCCATCCACAACATGATAAAACAATTTGAAACCGCCTCCGATACACCTAGCCTTGCTCCTCTTCCATCTGGTCTCTTGCACACACACTATACCAACCGTCCTTCAGTCAATCATATCAGCTAGCTCTCTCCCTATACCAGTCATACTGCCAACATTCAAAGTTCCGACCCTCACTATCACAGTACTAGCTTTTACCTGCCTTCGGATATGCCTTCTGCCTCTTCTCCTTCTTCGGCCAACAGTAGCCCATTTTCTGCCAGCACCCTGTTGGCCAACAGTACTGGTGGTGGTCATTGTTAACCCGGGCCTCGACCGATCCGGTATGAATTTCTGTACTGTTTTCTGCATGTATTGTTTGGCAAAATGTTATGCCGGATGCCCTTCCTGACGCAACCCTCCCCATTTATCCGGGCTTGGGACCGGCACAAAGAAATGCACTGGCTTGTGCATCCCCAGTGGCTGGGTTACATATGGGTCTACTTCACATCACCTAAATCTCATTTGACTGAGTTTCATTTGACTGAGACCAAATCCCCTAATTTTCAAAATACTGAAAACTCATTTGGCTGAATTTCATTTCACTGAATTGTAAGCCATATATATGATGTGGGTTTCTCTTCACATGTGACTTGTTTGTGATAAAAAGAACTTCTGTAACTTACAGTGCTGTCAGAATACTGATAGTCATGTAGAAAGTAGTGGTGTAGTGTTTCTAAATGTTGGTATGTCTCTTTACATTTTTATGGGAAGTACTTAAAGCAATATGGAGGATGTATTGTGCATTCACAGCAGTAGTGGTAGCATGTAGAGTACTATAAGGTAAGTAAAAGGTATATGCCCTTTTCCTCACTGTAGTGCAATCCTGGAGTTAGTATATATACTTACAAGGATAGGGATGAGGTAGGGGGCACAGTCCCTACACTGGGGGTTGTGAGGGGCATAACCCCCCACCTAGTTTGGTTTTGTATTGTCTGGATCCTGTTAAGAGTGTAAGTAAGTAGTTTTTATATTCTAGAAAGAGGTAGTCATTAGTGTTGTAAGTGTGTATGTCTATGGTTTAAAATTTAGTCTTTTGAAATTTAGCATTGTAAGCTTTGGGAGAAATGAGATTCAGTCAAATGAGTTTTCAGTATTTTGAAAATTAGGTGATTTGGTCTCAGTCAAATGAAACTCAGTCATATGAGATTTATGTGATATGAAGTAGACCCATATATATATATATATATATATATATATTTACTGTTGAAAATTTAAGGTCCAAATACAATCATGATTCTGAGAACTGGTTAAGTTTACAAATATTTAGATACTTTGTAAAGCAGAGATTAATACAATATTTAACCTAGATAAGAAATTGTTCCGTAAATTATTGGAATTCTTAATAAATATCAATAATAATGTAATGAAAAATAAATCATATTTGTCACAAATTTATAAGTGTCTTAACTTAGATTTCACATATTTAGACAATTCCTATTGGAACTACTCTTCAAAAATTAATAATGAAGACTTCTCTGAAGAATACAAGAAAAAATATTAAAATCTACAGATAAAACATCATCATTATACTGCAAAAAATTGCATTTGGAAATTCTTACAGAGAGCTTTTTTCACTCCTAACAAAATTACAATTATATATAAATTAAATAGAATTAAATGCTGGAGATGCGATTCTGAAATAATAGCTGATTGGATGCATATGGTATATGAATGTGATGTCACCTTCCCTTTTTGGAAAGAAATGAATAAATGCATTCAAGCTGTATGGTCACATAAATGTAATATTTTAAAGCTTTAGTTTTGTTCAATGACCCAATTCCTGAGGTAATTCCTAAAACCCAAATGCCTCTTCTTTGGTCGATTCTTGCTGTAGCCAGAAAAGTAACTACTAAAAATTGGAAAAGTAAAGTTACCACCTCTAGTGTTGAATTTATTAGTATGGTAAAAATTGTTTGGTGTAGTGAATTGCATACTATAAAGATGAAAACTTCTATTATACAATACCCCCCCCATTAATATTCAAAAACGTGCACGCTGATTGGCCAACATGCACGTTGTAAATCAGAGTTATAGTAATGGAAAAAGGTCCAGTCGCCTGGACTTTTTCCATTACAAATCTCTTTTTTTACAACAACGGAGAACGCAAGATCTCCGTTGCTTCACACTGTCTCACTATGTTAAACGAGTTTAACATAGCGAGACAGCTTTAAATAAAGCAACGGAGATTCTACGTTGTTTATTTTAAAGCTGTCTCACTATGTTAAACTCCTTTAACATAGAGAGACACTGTGTAAAAAACAACGGAGATCTTGCTTTCTCCGTTGCTTTTTTCAAAACTGTCTCTCTATGTTAAATGGGTTTAACATAGCGAGCCAGCTTTAGAAAAAGTAACGGAGATTCTCCGTTGCTTTTTTTAAAGCTGTCTCGCTATGTTAAACTCCTTTAACATAGCAAGACAGTTTGTAAAAATCAACGGAGATCTTGCTTTCTCCGTTGCTTTTTTCAAAACTGTCTCGCTATGTTAAATGGGTTTAACATAGCGAGACAGTTTTAAAAAAAGCAATGGAGATTCTACGTTGCTTTTTTTAAAGCTGTCTCACTATGTTAAACCCATTTAACATAGCAAAACAGTTTGTAAAAAGCAACAGAGATTTTGCTTTCTCTGTTGCTTTTTCCCAACAGCTGTGATGTACTGTGTAGGCATACGCATGCAAAGTATATCAGAACTGCCACAGAATACCAGACAGCTGCGGAAGGGCAACAAGGAGGCATTATACAATGCTATTATTAAAGAAAATTAATTATTTTTTTTCTTAAATAATGTCATTGTATAATAGCAATAACCCACTTCTGGGTGTGGGTAATGCTGGTTTTATCCACGGTTGTCTTTGTTTGGCCACTCGGGCTTCGCCCTCATGACCAAACCACACCAACAGTGGATAAATCCAGCATTACCCACACCCAGGCGTGGGTTATTGCTATAATATTACACATGCATATAAATCTTGGCTTTAACTTAATGACTTGCTTGAAAAATATTAATTGTTGATATGTATAACTTTTATGCATTGATCAGCTGTGGAACTATGAAATAGTTATTTATTTGCTTTATAATTGATTTATTTATTTATATATATATTTTTTTAAAAAAAGCTGATTTTTTTTCCAGTTTCATTTGCAAAGGCTCCGCTTTCTTTGATTCCTTTTTCAAATATACTGCTCATTACATGCCATAAAACTTCTTCAGTTGAATTTAATTCCTAGTTTCACAGCATAAACTGCAATGCAAAAACGTGGGTCTATATTAGAAGCACGAAAAGGCTTCTTAGCGAATATGGAAACAGCTACACATATTCATGGAATCACATTTAAGTGATTCGATGAATATGTCATAGGGCAAGGAGATAGTTGTCCAACTTCACGGAGTTGGCCTTTACTTCCCTATAGTGCAATCTCAAAGTTGGTATATTTAGTTAGGGGGGTGTGGGGGAAGACCCCCCCCCATGTTGGAGGGGTGTGGGGGGTGAAGACCCTTACCTGTTTATGGTGTTAAATTATTTTTTTAGCAAACGGCCTCGTAAGTTTTTTCCCTAGGGAAAAATTTGATTATGTGTCCATTCGCTATTGTCAGGTTTTGTGCATTATGTGTCAACTTTTATGTAGTCACACATATGCACTTTCAGTCTTATAATATAGACGGAATGTTCATTGGTTTATTTATGTGCATCTGTACTTTAAACTGCTTCAGCATACCTACTGTTGCAAAAACACTGCATCACAAGCTTTAGTTTAAAATACGTGTTGCTTATTCTGTAATATATAATGCAGAGTAATGACTATTTTTGAGCTACTTTAGAATATTGTCTCTCAAACCCACATGGTCAACATTACAGAAACAGTTTTGAGTTTTGGGATGTCAATCATATGGTCTCGACCATATGCAACTCCATGTTCCAAAACATCAATAATCTGTAGGAGGCCCCAGTTTTTCAGTGCGTACAGCACAGAGCAGGTCCCATAAAACCTATGACTTGATTTATTACTGTGCAACCTACCAAACAGTAATTAAACCTTGTATTACTTCTCTTCAGAATTCAGTGAATATATTTACAATGAAGCAAACTCCACATCTACTGACCACAGCTCTTATGAATGTACTACTGAATTAGAAACTTTGCAGTTGCCCGCCCCTACTGAAAATTTGATCTGGGACCCTCCTCCCAGTCTAGTGTCATTACCTCATTCTACCTAATGCAGGGAGAACATTTGAGAAGGCGAATCAGCTTAGTTTCTGCTCCTCCTTTCTCTCTTTCCACTTAAAAAAAAAAAATGTCTAAGCTTGTTTCCTGCCTTTCCTGTGGGTAGTCTAGTCTGGATACAGATTTGCTGTGTCCAGGACTATTTGCAGGCTTCTAAGCTACCAAGCCTTTCCATGTTGGAGGGAAGCCTTCTAGTTTAATTTTCTTTCTTAGAACTAGCCAGTTTTTTAGTTTCAGCACTCAGGTCTATTTCTTTGAGCTCAGCACTTGTTCAGAACTTATTGTAAGCACTAAATAAGCTACAAATTATTACAGCACTCAACTTTCCTCACTGTCTAGAGGAAAACAGTTTCTAGTACTTAACAAATATGCACCTATCCAGGCATGTCTAAGAGTCAGCTTCCGGTGTTTTCTCCTGTCTACGTGATGAATCTGGGCATCTTGGGGCAATGCAGTAATTGCCTCATGTACACAGACAGCCCTCTCTTCCTACCACCCAGCACTACAACCTGTAAGAGATGCACTTATATAGCCAAAATGGAAGCAAAGCTCTCTTCACCTAAGACTGGACTAGACAGTTAAGAGGAGAAGGTAAACACTTGCACCACACCATACTCAGCACATAGTCCCTCAAAACCTACACCACCAAAACGCACACATAGAAACACAAAACGCACATCTACATTCACAGAGGCTCTCAGTAAAAACCTGCCCAAGCAACAGGGACCTCCAAAGCAGAAACACAAGCAACCTCTACCCCCCAACACAACCCAAATGACACATAGCCCACAAACTCAGTGTGCCACTCAACCACAGCCCATAAGGCATAACAACGTACCCAACACTCTAGTCATAGGTGATTCTATAGTCAGGCACACTGATGTTCCACTCACCATGCTAAACAAGGAGAAAGTTACTGTCAGCTGTCTGTTGGGTGCCAGGATCCACCACATAACGCATGCACTCAGGTCACTCCACAACAAGTACAAATATGACTCTGTCATTGTCCATGTTGGTGTGAATGACCTGAGACATACCTCCCTGGACTACATGAAAAAGGACATGGAGGAGCTGTCCGATCTTGTAGCCCAGGCAGGTATGACCCTAGCCCTGAGTAGCATCCTGCCATCACCCAGAATGATACTACAGTACAAGGACAAAATTACTGACTTCAACAATTGGCTAAGCTTCTGGTGTCATTCTAAGGGGATCCAGTATCTGTCTGCTTGGGATGACATGATTGACAAACCACGATGCTTTGCCAGAAATGGCCTGCACTTGTCGCCCCTGGGATTCTGGATACTGGCTAAGGCTCTAGCCACCACTATAGTGCCTTTTTTAGGCAAGGTTCAAATGACAAATTCACCACCGTAACAGGTACAAGGAAGAAGAATCTGAGGGCATTGCTACTCAATGCTAGAAGTCTAAACCTCAAAATGCACTCACTTGAGGCACTCCTTAAAATGGAAACATCGACATCTGGGCAGTAACAGAGACTTGGTTCAAGGCTCCAGAGAGTACCGCTGCATTACCAGGCTATAATTCATACCACACCTTTCGACCACCTTACCTGGACCGAAACACTAAAGGCGGAGGTGTGTCCATATTCATTAAGGATATCCGCACCTCCAGGCTAGTTGCTCAGCATAATGCATCCAAGATTATCCAAGCGCAACTAACTCTGGGCAAGACCGCAATCCAAATTGTAGCTTGCTACCAATCTCCCACCATGCCCCAGGATTCCCACTCCTCATTTCTTGATACACTGGAAAATATTAGGGTACAACCTAATACCCTAATAATGGGTGATTTCAAATACCCCACCATTTACTGGGAAAACTACTCATGTACCAACTCTTGTGCTCAACTTTTTCTGGAATTCATAAATTCCAATGCCTTGGATCAACTTATCCACACCTCCACCAGGGGCAGCAATAGCCTAGACATGTTTATTACCAACATGGGAAACTGCTGCTCCAAACCAGAGGTCAATTCCTCATTGGTCAGATCCGACCACAAGCTAATCACTCTAGACATCCACATCCCTCCTTCACCCCCCCCCCCCCATTAGGGGAAACCACAGAAAAAACATTCTCCAAAGCCAACTTCACGCTTCTTAAGACAGAAGTGACAAACTTCACGACACCCATGCTGAAGGACAATAGAGGTATGACTGCTGAATCCTGCACAGATGCACTTTATTAGCACTTACACGAGTGCATGGATCGTGCAATCCCTAACAGAACCAAGATGTTATCCTCCAAAAAAAGGAAGGCAATCTGGTGGTCCCATGCCATAAACAAACTCTACAACAGAAGAAAGAAACTGTTGCAAAAAAAGGTAAAATCCCATGATTGGAGAAACTCCCTGGTCAGCCTCAGTAAGAAGCTGAGATCCCTCATAAAATCCTCCAAAGCTAGTTACAAAAATAACATTGCCACTGACTCTAAAGACAACCACAAAGTATTCTATAGCTATGTCAAGAATCTCAATGGCAACACTCAGATCTGCTCTGAGTTATAGCACAATGGCACTAAATATACAGAACCAACTGATATTGCCAACATCCTGGCAGATAGGTTCAGTGCTAACTTTACCCCCCTGTCATCCCCTAAAGGGCCCATCTCTATACCAGAAGAATGTAAAGTCCCTGAAATCACAGCTGCACAGGTAGAAAACACACTATCCAAAGCCAAGAACACAGCATCCATGGGACCTGACAACATCCCAGGCTGTGTTCTACATGAACTACAGAACGAACTGGCACCCCACCTAAGTACCATGTTCAATCATAGCCTCACCACAGGCTATGTGCCCACTGAATGATGCACAGTGATGGTTATCCCACTCCACAAAGGGGGAGCCACCACAGAGCACAGAAACTACCACCCCATTAGCCTAATGAGCCTGGTCTGCAAGGCTATGGAATGTATCATTATGGAACTTATAAACAATGACATTGGTAATCTCCAAACTCAGGACCCCACCCAGTTCGGGTATGTAAAAGGCAGATCATGTCTCCTAAATCTGATAGACTTCTTTAAAGCAGTCATCAAAGCCGTAGATGTGGGTAAGGTGGTTCACACAGCCTATCTAGATCTCACCAAGGCTTTTGTCACTGTATCCCACTCTGGAATTATAGATAAACTCACTAAACTAGGTATAAATCCCTATGTCACAAGATGGGTTGCCAACTGGCTCACTGACAGAACCCACACTGTGAAAGTAGCAGACTCCAAATCCAACTTCAGATCAGTGACAAGTGGAGTACCACAGGGTTCAGTCCTGGGTTCTCTCCTGTTTGGTATCTACTTCTCTGAAATACAGGCTAACGCAGAAGGTCTTTGGCTAATGAAGTTCACAGACATCTGCAAACCAGGGGCCATAATCAAAACTCCAAAAGATGTGGACATCCTACAAAAGGGCCTTGCTGAGACAGATGCCTGGTGTCAAAGCCATGGCCTCAAGCTCAATGCCAAAAAGTGCACTGTCATCTGTTTCAGTAAAAACTCTGTACCCATGAACTACCACATAGGCGGTAGTCTACTTCACACTGAAAGTGTGATAAGAGACCTTGGGACACAGGTGAACAGTAGTCTCTTCTTTAATAATCACATTGCCACAGTAGTCAGGAAATCCTTCTACGTGGCACACCTCATCACAAAAGGTTTCTCATCCAGGAAAAAGATCATTGTTCCCCTCTACTCGTCACTCATTAGACCCATTATATAATACAATGCCCCTTTTGGTATGAACCTCACAAGACATCTACAACAACTGGAAAGGCCACAGAAATACCTCACAAAGAGGATTACCAGCCTCAAACAGATGCCTTATTCAGACAGTCTCAAAAAACTGCAGCTTTACTCCATCGCATATCGCCTACTCAGAGGCGATCTCTGCCTAACACACAAAGCTATGTCAAACCCAGAGCTTTTAGACATGCTCCACTTAAAGAAATCCCAATCCTTATGAGCTACATGCTCTAGGGACCTAAACCTTGTCACCACAATAAACAGAACATGCTGGAGGGATATATTCCTGTCCCAGAGACTTCCCATACTCTGGAACAAACTACCTATCTATATCAAACAAAGCTCCTCATTAGCACTCTTCAAGAAAAATCTTGATGATTGGATGGGAGATAGGAAATTTACCCTGGGGATCACCTTTGTGGCTCTGCTTGACAGGGGCACAGGAAAATAATTTTCTTGGGTGGCGAATGCCAGGGTACCATTTGGCTGGGCTTATATAGGTCCTAGGGCCAATAGTCTAGTACCTACCTATGAACCAATGAACCTATAAAATACTGGATCCTGCATGCAACATGTGAAGGGTGCCCGACCCCCTTTTAATACACCCTATGAATTTACTTTTATTAGCTTCACAGCAGCTCAGGAACATTTTCATACTTTCTAGTTTTGGTTACACATAGAAATCTGTCTGCTGAAGTGGTAACAGTTTTGCATCAATCATATATTGTTTCCTCTCTTTACAGATGGCCCTTGTATCACACACAGAGCAACAGGTTTACATGAGGGAAACTAATTTAATATGCACTGTCACCTACTTTCAGTGATGTAAGAACATAACATGCTACATTTCAGTATAGTTTGACAATTATTTTGTCTACCAAAAATCAGCAGTGTAGCATGTCCAGGGAATAATAACTCAAAGAGGGGATGTTTCATGCATTCCCCATTTTTATAACACATTTAATTTGTTTTATCAAAAAAACCCATGCATACCTTTCAACTGCCTAGATTTTTGACTGATATTTTTGGTTTGCTCCTCATAAAATTAGTGGTTTTCTTGTAAATCATTGAGGATGGAAGTCACTAAATAATGACAGACTTTTGAGTTTTAGGCTAAATATCCTTCAGAAAATGTAGTATGCTAACAAAAAAACTTTTATTCTATCAATTTCATAAGTTTACAGGAGAAATATTTAAATAGTCCTTACTTTTGGGCCTTTGCACCCCTTTATTTTTAGCTTTGTCCAGATTCCTTGTGCTAAGAGGTTGAGAGGTATGAACCCAGGAGGTTTGTGCCAGCCCTTTTAGGGGCATGGGTGCTGTTGGGATCAAATTTGGAGGATGAGAATGAGTGGCCAATACCAGTTCACCCATCCTGGGGGAGTGAGGCAGCATAGACATACTACACTAACAGCATTAACTGCCACATAGGCTTTACATTGCAAAGTGTATACAGTTTGGTCTATAGGTTGAGCACATGTTTGAAATGTGCATGCACCTCCAAAAAGTAGCAATTGTAGAGCTTTCAAAGCTTCTGCAGAGTGGGAAGTGGGTGAGGTCATACTTCCTACCAGCAATATGATGCTTACCAATGAACATCTGTGTAGGGTTAAACCTGCAGGAGACTAAGGTGTTTGGCCCTCCCTTTTTACTTGAAGTGGCCATGTCTTTCTCCTCTTGAAGAAAGTATATGGGGTCTTCCTGCAATATTGGACTTGTATAGAGGTGTAAGTGATTGGGTAAGGACAACTTTGTACCATTTAATTTTACAGCAAGGAACTATGTGTACTGTACTTTCATGAAGATGGATGAAACAGGGTAAAGAATTTTTATCATATTCTTTACTTTCACTGCTCTGCAATTTCAGAGTTGACAGAGTGTGTGTGTGTGTGTGTGTGTGTGTGTGTGTGTGTGTGTGTGTGTGTGTGTGTGTGTGTGTGTGTGTGTGTGTGTGTGTGTGTGTGTGTGTGTGTGTGTGTATGTGTAATTAGATAGGTTAGGGGTTCTGTTCTCACTGCAGTCAAGTGTGTGTGTGTGTAAATATATATATATGTGTGTGTGTGTGTGTGTGTGTGTGTGTGTGTGTGTGTGTGTGTGTGTGTGTGGGTGTGTATGTGTAATTAGATAGGTAGGGGTTCTGTTCTCACTGCAGTCAAGTGTGTGTGTGTGTGTGTGTGTGTGTGTGTGTGTGTGTGTGTGTGTGTGTGTGTGTGTGTGTGTAAATATATATGTATGTGTGTGTGTGTGTGTGTGTGTGTGTGTCTCTCTCTCTATGAATGCATTTTGTGAATTCTGTGGATTTTATGGAATGTCCCCTTTTAGTGTTATATCAATTACATCAGATATTGAAACTAGATTTTATCTATCTACACACACACACACACACACACACACACACACACACACACACACACACACACACACACACATGCACACACACGCTGTATTCCTTATTTTATATTATGTTAGATTTAATTGGGTTGGATTCTAAGAGATCGGTACATCACTGTATAATCTGCCTAGTAAAGCAAAAAATCCACCAATCAATGTAATACGTTAATGAGAAACAATGCATAATTAGGTTGTAGACTGTAACAGATGAACATCGAAGTAAAGTACAGAAATGGTCATAGATAATTACAGCTATGAGGATTGAAAAAGAAAAACACAGTATTCTAAAAAAAGCACTGCAAAGGAAATAGACATCAACTTTGGAAAAGGCATACAGGTTGTAAAATGACACACAGATATGCAGCTGATATGCTGCAGATGGTAAACAAATGTATGTGTATTTTTTATAATGGAGATAAAGACATGTAATAACGGTAACAAACCTATGCAAACAATTAAAAATCCATAGCAAACAACCTAAATACATACCAATACTACATTAATATGCAAATATATAATTATGTGCAATATCAGGATATTATGACTTCTGTTGGGTAGCTGAGGTCATTACATAAGCCCCAAATCTTCTGGTAATGTGGCAAAACATCACATCAGTTGTTTATCTAAAAAAAATGATGCGGGGAGTGGGATGTATAGGGTGAACACTTTCAATGTACACATGTCAAGGAGTGGGTGAGATATGACAGGAGAAGATGAGTAAGGGTAAAGAAAGATGATATGCATGGAGGAAGGGAAAGGAGAGTCAGAATGAAGATCAGATGGACATGGGTATTTTTTTTTTGCATTGATAGGCCCCATTTCATTTTTCTTTTAGATAAAATGACTTGAAAGTTACTAACACACAGAAGAAGAGAACTGGTTTGTTATAAAATGCACAACATAAGGACAAAATATCAAAAATCATTAGTGATACACTGCACAAGGGATAGGATGTGGCACACAGAGAAGAAACAAACCTACAACATAGGAGGGTCATGGGGATCTAACATACAATTGGAGGGATGCAGCCAATACAGTGTCCATTGTGCCAACCATGGTAAAGTAATGCGCCTATGCACATGGGCATTGTTGCTTTGGTGTTATCAACTGTGAGTCATCATCTTACAGGAGGATCAGGAATGGCTCATTGCATGGTATGTGGAGGAACACTTCCCCAAAAAGGATGCCACAGCACAGACACACAGACATGTAAACATACACATGCCATGGGTTTACAGCTCTAGACAGATATACAGGCTGCAAGTAAGACAAATCCAGACACATATAGGATTACAGGGAAAGATATTAGGATAAAACCACCAACCCAACATGTGGAAAGCAAACATCGGTCCATTAAGCCACAATGCAATCCCAAAATGTGCTGAAATAGATGTTAGTGTTCTTTCTAGGTAGCAGCAAAATACTCTTGCAGCAGCAGATAGGCATAACTGCATAAACACAAGGAACAGCAAACACATGCTACTATAATGGTAAAATACAACATGTATGTGTGTGAACAATAAACATGCCTGGTGCATGTACAACATACTTGTACATCCACAGTATGCTATAGTTACTTCTACCAGTACAGCATGAACAATGATTTCAATTATAGATCTGTGCAGTATGGCTATAACTCTAAAAAGTCAGAACTATGTCCAAGGAAGCCAAATTAGAGGCCATGTGTCCCATGTACATAACAGACAAATAGAGGGTGTACAGTTCTGTCAACTTACTGCAATTTTGGTGGAAGCAAGCAATGGCTACCTACTGACATGTAAACTGTATCTACAATGTAGTACCTGTGCAGGCTGGTCATGCAGCTATCTCCAGTATGTGTATCCATACATCATACACATCAAGACACACATGCTCTGCCTATTTGTACCATATATGCAACCTATGATGTGGATGTTGGAATATGATTGGTCATGCACAGAACATCTAATGCATGATACTCATTGTTAAGTACTTGTAAAACTTGTAAAGAGTATAAGGATTACATATAATGTTATGCCTGCAGCTGAGTAGCACATTTCCATGCAGCAATATGTGCTTTAATACATTGCACAGATAAAGCAGTGATTACAATCAGCTAACCACTGCCACATATGCAGCAGTACATGACCACAGTAAGGTACATGGATGTGTAACTATGTTTAATGCACATTTGTGTGAATATGCAACATACACACCCGGTACTGTACAGTAGTAGAAAACATGACATAAACATTGTTGCATCAACACATCATAAAAACAATTTGTGAATAAGCTCATATGTACACTTATCCAAACCAACTGAAACAGATGTCATGGATGAAAATACATGATACAATATCCCTGCACGTGTGTGTGAAAAGGAATATAAAATGCATGTCCAGAAATAAATTTTAACATCATAATGGTGATGCACACATATCTACAACACTCATAGCAGGACCTTTTTTTATTTATTTTATTGCATTCAGCAACTGGGAAAGTCTGACTGAATATAAAACCCATTTTCTGTGGAGGCCCTAGAGAAAAGCTCCAGGAAATATACAATGTATCAGATAAATACAGAAGTCCATACAATAACAGTCCAAACTGCATTCAGAAAAAGCATACATCCAGTAGACATAATAACACAAAATGACAGTGCGTAAGATATTCAGAATAAACATAGTATAATATTACATGGGATATTCAAAATAACTATATGATTTAATGTAACCTGGTTAAGAGCACAGGCTCTGTTATGTAGGATATGATACATAGTTATGCTCTGTAAATTTCTAATGTACAATCTTAGCCCAAAGTACCCAAAGAGCATAGCCAAGGAATTATGAAATGTTGCTTAAGTTCTGTTTTGAAGTTTTCAGTTTGTCTCAGTGACACTGAAATAGACTTATACTTCCTAGAGATGCAGTTAGGGTACTGAGTGCCTCTTGCAGAATGTTTGTATGCTTGCTATGGTAAGCAGCTATTTGTTCCCAGATCAAAGATTTCTATCACTGAGGTGTGGGCGTGTGAGCATTTCAAGGCTCATACATTCTTCCGGTTTATTAAGTAGCTTGTGGATTATCAGTAGTTGTATGTAGCTTAGGGTATGAGACAGCTCTAACCAGTTTAGGTCTTTGAGTACCAAGGAGTGCGGTGCCCTGTGGAGCAGGGTTGTGGCAAATTTGTCAGTTTTATTATGGCATTATTGAAGTTTAAGGGTTGATGTAAAGTGAAGCTTCATCTAGTTATAATTGAGAAGGCATATACAAGGGTTGGTTGCAGATAGCCTGAGGCAATTTTTTTTTCTGGCTGTATCTGTAATGAAATGTTTAGCTCAGTAGATACTGCTTTGTTTATGGTGTGTGTTTTGCAGTACATGATGGCCAAATTTCAACTGGTTGTCTATAACAACTCCCAGTAGTTTGATAATTGCTTCCTCTTCAATTTTTGTATTTTCCTTTCAGGCTATAGAGGACAGATCCTTTTGGGTGTTGAACCATTTTGGGGTGAATAATTTCAGTTTTATTTTCTTAGCATTGAAAAGGAGTTAGGAGTTTTCCAGGCACATTTCATTTAGATTCATGGGTTCATAGATGGTTACTAGGCTATTATCACAAGAACCTTTTTAAGCCTAGCCAAGCTCATCCCAAAGTTACTAAAATATTGCTGAAATGTGTCAGTATCCCAAGAAATTTAATGAACTATGATATAGGATACAAATACACATCAAGCATTCACAAATTGTCCCTGTCCATTAGGGACATAGGTGGCAAATCTGATGGTCAATTTGTGATTTCATGTCCAATGGGACAAGTTATATTTGAATATGGTTAGGCATGAGCTTTGTTTCACATGGATGGGAAGCCTATTCCAGAGAAGGGATAATCTTTGAGACAAATGCCTGTGCTTCCAACATGTTGTGTTTATGTCACAGGTAAGATCCTTAGAATGCATATTTCTGATGATATTTGTTTTGCACATGCCAGTAAATCCATCAGGGTGGGATCAGTGAATGGCTTGTAGGCTAGTTCTAGATTGCCTCACAGGAGTCTGCAGGAGGGGTGGTACAAGGGTAGGGCTTTTATATGGTTTGTATGAGGCATTTCTGTTAACTGTCTGTATTATTTTGGTAAGGAATTTCTATGTTATCTCAGGATATTTTAAGTGTCTGGTCAGGTACATGCCAAAGGATGGGTTGTACTCAATGGTTGGTCAGGTAATGATTGGGTACATTGGAGCAATGACCTCCTTGAAGCTGGATGCCATGCCTTTACTTATACATTGTGCTACATAGAATGATTTTCTCACCACTCTAGATATGTGGTGGTCAAAGGTCAGGTTACTGTCAACATGCATTCCCAGATCCCTAGCCATTGGGTTTACTTTAAGGTGTATATTATGAATGCAGTAACTTCCAGCAATGGCTGTCTTTCCAAAAGCTACTATTGTGCATTTTTCCCATGGAGTTTTAGTCCTTAGCTCTAATACTAGTTGTTTGTGTCAAACTGTTTTGAAGGGTATCTGGGTCTTGATGGTAATTAATGACTACTCCTCATTTGCTGTCATCTGCAAGCTTGGTCAGCCAGAAGCCTTTGATGTTAGACTTGATTTCAGAGAAGTAGATGCCAAAAAGGAGAGGCCCCAGCACCAATCCCTGTGGGACACCACTAGTGACTGGCTTCTTTGTGGAGGTGGATTCTGCTATCCTTGTATCCTATCAATGAGCCAGCTGGTTATCCATCAGGTCACATATGGATTTATGCTTAATTTTGCAAGTTTATGTACAATGCCTGAGTGATGTATTGTGTTGAATACCTTGGCCAGGTCAAGGTAGGCAGTATGCACTGATTTATTCTTGTCCATAACTTTAGTGCTGTTCTCAAAGAAATATAACAGGTCAAATAGTCAAGACTTGCCTTTGACAAAGCTGAACTGGGTAGGGTCTAATTTCTGTATGTTTCTTATGTCATTGTTCATCAGATCAGTGATATTTGTTTCTATGGCCTTGCATATGAGACTAATCAGACTTACAGGTCTGCAGTTGCACAGATCCATGGAAGGCCTCTTTGTGTAAAGGGCTAACTGTTGCAGTCCTCGATTAGCTAGACATGAAGCTTGTCTGGAGGCTATAGTTAAATAGAAGTTCTAGTGGGCCAGACAGTTCATATTGCATGCTATTCAGGAGGATAACTCCCATGTGGTAGAAAGATGTAGTAGTTCATATAAACCAGAAAAACAGACAAGCCAAAAAAAACCACTATAAGTGTGACAGAGTAGACTATTGAGGAAAAATGATGAATTGTTAATATTATGCAAGAAGCCCAGAATTTCCAGATAAAAGATATTCAGAAAGATTAAGTGAAAAATTAGAGGAAATTAAAATACTTACACAAGAAAAACTTTCAAAAGCTTGAAATAAAAAATTGCATTCATGAGTACAACAGATCCATGGGAAACATTGCATAACTGAAGAAACTTTGAGCTGTCTGGAAAATGAAGCAACACAGGAAGTACAAAAATATAAAGAACAAAACCCAGATAATTTTGCAGGGTAGAAATGAGAAACATGGATATGGGAAATAAAGAGATCTGATATGGTACAGTATTTATTCAAATGAGAAAGGCAACTAATCAATGCAAAAAAAGCAGCTTTGAAGATATTTGAAGAGAAATACAGGCAAAAGCACCCAGTTATGGAAAATTTCACAATACAAAACTAAGAAAACAAAGGGAATTATGGTTGATCTTGGAAGTGAAGGAGTTAGTGTAGACAATCCACACAAGGGATGTTACAACATGATGGAACAATGAGTCTCCAGATTAAGGAGCAGTAAATGGAGTGTGAGGTACCTGAAGAAGTATGGACATAGGAAAGGAGATGAGATCTAGTATGTAGAAAGCAAAACTAATCAATATAAAAAAGCAGCACCAAGGATATTTGAAGAGAAATAAAGGCAAAGGCACCCAAACATGGAAAATTTCACAATACAAAAAATAAGAAAACAAAGAAGAAAGTAGAAAGGAGGATTAAAAGATTAGTAAGGGAGAAGGTAAACAAACAGAAACTATAGTTATGGATTATCTGCAAAGTAAATGATTTAGGTTAGAAAATTCATCACAAGTATTATCATAGTGCAATGGAAAAATGAGCCCCCCCTCCCCGATTAAGAAGAAACAGGAGGAGGTGGAGATATCTGAAGACTTGCCCCATGGTGAAGCTCTGCGGATCTATATCATGTTTGAAGTTTGAAAACTTCAAATGTTAAATGATTGAATTTAAATGTTCAAAGTTTCAAACATCGAACATATGATTAAAAAAAAAAAAGAAAGCGAACTTACCTGAATGTTGTAAGCAGGGTGACAAGTCCCCTGCACCCCCCACAGCCCCCACTCTTTAAATATACCAACTCCGCGACTGCACTATAACGCGGTAAAGGGAGGATTTCTCTTACTGCACTGTAGTGAGGTCTCGAAGTTGGTATATTTAAAGAGTGGGGGTGTGGGGGCACAGCCCTCCATGTAGGGGGTGCAGGGGGCCTTGCCTCCCTGCCTACAACAGTTCGTTTTTTTTTTAATCATATGTTCGATGTTTGAAACTTTGAACATTTAAATTTGATTATTTAACATTCAAAGTTTTCAAACTTCGAACATGTGATATAGACCCAAGCTCTGCAGCCTTCTGTAGGAGACTAGTACAAAAGTTCAGTTGAAGTTGCACAGCAAGGGAAGGAGCAGGAAACAGTGACAACTCTGACATAGGTAATGATGCAGAGTAATGGGCAAAGGTTCCCATATGGGGTCTATATTATAACATCAAAGTTCAAAAACTTCAAATGTTATAATATCAAACCCTTTAGTGTGAAAGCTGAGAATAGCAAAGTGTCGGAACATCGACATTTTATCTAGGGTAAGATTTCGGTTATCCGTGGCTTCACTATTTACAGCAATGTGGTGCAATGGTTATGGACCGGGTTTAGGGAAGTGAGCGAACAGAGGTTGCAGATTGGGTTCAGGTAAGTGTGGTGCGACGGGTATGGACAGGGTTAAGGTAAGTGAGCAAACGGACTGGGTTAAGGTGAGTGTGCGATACTTAGAGACTTTAAGGTTAGGGGGCAGGTGAGGTGACTGTGCGGTAGTGACAGACTTTAGGGTTAGGGGCAGGTTAAGTGAGTTAGGGTTAGGGCGCGGGTCAGGTAAATGTGCGATTGTGTGGACGTGAGGGTTAGGGTAGGGTAGGTGAGTTAGGGTTAGGGAGGGGGTAAGGTGAGTGTGCGATAGTTAGGGACCTTAGGGTTAGGGTTGGGTTAAGGTAAGTGGGTAGCTAGTGGTGTATGTCTGGTTTAGTGTAGGGTTTCGTGAAGTGTATGTGTGTGAATTATTTATTTTGGTGTGCTTGAGTTGTGTGTATGTTTGCCAGAACAGCAAATTTTTTCCCTGGGAAAAAAATTGCTATTCTGACTGTTCGGTTTTCTGGTGTTTCGATTGAATGGGGTCGATATTATAACATTTGATGTTTTTAGACTTCGATGTTATAATATAGACCCCCCCCACATGAAGAAGTAGCAGATGAAACAGGGTTCACCTGATGAAGAAATGTCACCGAAAGTGTTTTGGAACTTTCTGTATAACACCCACAGGATATGGACAACAAAGAAGGTGCTTTTAGTCTAGAATAAAATGATCCTGGGAAAGAGATGCTTAATTTAATATTGAAGGATGACAGAAAAAGAGTACTGAGACTAATTAAGACCCAAATGATAGAAGTTTTGTAAAACAGATTAACACAATGATTAGGAATATTAACAAAACTTCATCTGACATAACAGAAATTAATAGGATATATTTTGTGCAGCTAAGTGAAACTAAAAATTTAAATAACATTTTTAAAAATGTTCCTAAATGCTACTCCCATACCTAACTTTTGGTTAGAAGTATTGACATCATTACGCAAAGATTTAGACCTGCATAAGAATTATTTATATCTGTATCCCAAACAGGCACTGACCTAATTACTGACAGGAAAAAATGATACTACTTCTTAAGATCAAACCTGCAAGCCATTCTGAAAACTATAGACCACTAACTTGCTTTTCTTTTTTATTTTCTTTTTATTTGGTTTTAAAACAAATCAATTATAAAACAAACAAATAATTTATTTACATAGGTCCATAGCTGATCAAAACACCAAAGTTAAACATAGCAACAACAATTAATATTTTTTCAGGTAAGTCTTTAAGTTTAAGCCAAGATTTATATGCATGCATATTAATAGAAGTTCTCATCCTTATTGTATGAAATTCACTACTGCAAACATTTTTGCCATACTAATAAATTCAACACTAGAAAGGGTAACTTATTTTTCCAATTTTTAGTAATTACTTTTCTGGCTATAGGAAGAATAGCTCAAAAAAGAGACATTTGGGTTTTTGGAATTATCTCTGTAAGGGGAACATTAAATAAAACTAAAAATTTTGAAATATTACATCTATTTGACAATTGAGCTTGAATTAAGTTATCAATTTCTTTCTAAAAAGGGTAGATGACTTCACATTCATATACCATAGGTGTTCAACCAGCTATTATTTCAGAATCACATCTCCAGCATTTAATTCTATTTGATTTATACATATTGTAATTTTTGAAGGTATAACAAAAGCTCTGTGTAAGAATTTCCAAGTGAAAACTTTTCAATATAATAGAGATGTAGCTTTATCTCTAGATTTTAATGTTATTTTCTTGTATTCTTCAGAGAAGTTTACATTATTAATTTTTGAGGTGTAGTTCCAATAGGAATTGTCTAAATATGTGGAATTTAACTTAAGAATTTTATAAATTTGTGACAAATATGATTTATTTTTCATTGCATTATTACTGATATTTATTAAGACTTCAAATAATTTGGGGAACAATTTCTTATCTAGGTTAAATATCTTATTAAGCTCTGTGTTCACAAAGTCTCTAAATATTTGTAAAATTAACCAGCTCTCAAAATTTTGATTGTATTTGGACCTTATATTTTCAAGGATATATATATATATATATATATATATATATATATATATATATCAGAAACATTTAAGAATTTATGTCAATAAATTAAGTTACTTTGTAGTTTCTATACTAGCATTTTGCTGATGTTATGAGATTCTAAGCAGTCATTTATATATGCAATTGGAAATAGAAAATATTAAGTTTTTAATACAGTAGTTAGAATATCTGAACTTTTGGAAACAGGAAATGATGTTATATAAATAGGGAATTTGAGAAGAGGGTGTAATTCCATTTAAGCAAAAATCTTTTTAATAACCAGATAAAACTATTAGGGACTATTTGTTTATGGCTGGTTGTGATATATTTATTATCTCCTAATAATATTTTTTGATGTATTTGTTTCCATTTTGAATCATAAGATGAGTTTATTCACAACACTATACCATTTACAATTGTTGAAGCAGCATACAATCGAATATCAATGAATCCTATTCAACCATTTTCCCAACCTTTTTTGTGCCAATCATTTAAGTAGAATATTATTTATCTTCTTCATAAACTTTTGTGGAGATAGTACTAAAGATTGTAAGAAAAAACATATTTTAGGGAGAAGTATCATCTCAATAAGCATTTATCTTTCTTTATTCCAATTTGTAACTAAGCTTAAAATTTTATCAACAACCTGTTGAAATTTTATTTGTATTATTTATTTACTATTAAACATAATAGTTAAACCAATGTATTTCATTTGATTGCTATTCCAATTAAAGTTAGAATATTTTTGTATGATTTTTTTATTAATTAATAATGCACGTGTTTTATTATGATTAAACCTTAGGTTTGAGAATTCTTCAAACTGACTCATAAAACTAATTATATATTCTAATTAATTTTCTATATTTCCTATTGTTAGTAAAATACCATCAGAAAAGAGCTGAATCTTTAGTTTGAAATCTTTTATTTTGATAACATTAATGTTCTTATTGGATGTAATACTAGTTGAACAATAAGTGAGAAGGTCACTGAAAAAAAACAATCAGTAAAAACAAAATGAAAACTCCAGCAAAACTACAGCTTCCACTGAGTGACATCCCAAACCTCTTGCATCAGAGGCACATGGCATATATGCAAATGACCCTTATGAACATCAGGTTTTCAGCTAATTGGCAATTCTGAATGCCCATTACTTGTTTCATCATTTTAATGGACAATTTCAGGCCAATAAAGTGAAACCCTGGATATTTCGGCCTTGTTATGACCTCGTCAGCATAGCACAAGCAGAGTGATTAAGCATAAGAAACACAGGGCTGTTTTACCCAGCTGATGTCCATTATCATTAGGGTTACTGCAAAAATATCTCAAACAACAAACTAAAACAATAAGTGAGAAGGTCACTGAAAAAACAGTCAGTAAAAACAAAATGAAAACTCGAGCAAAGCTAGAACGTCCACTGAGTGACCTCCCAAACCTCTTGTATCAGAGGCATATGGGATATATGCAAATGACCCTTATGAACATCAGGTGTTTCAGCTAATTGGCAATTCTGAATGCCCATGACTTGGATTGTCATTTTAATGGAAAATTTCAGGCCAATAAAGCCAAACCCCACTAGCTGTGGATATGCATATGTTGGCCTTGTTAGGACCTCATCAGCACAGCACAAGCAGAGTGTTTAACTAAGCATAAGAAATACAAGACTGTTATACCCAGCTAATGTAAATGGACACCGAGATTGAACGACTCAATAGAATTGCTTTTTACTAGGAATGAACAGATGAATACTGCACCTGGAGATCGGGAATCATCAACCGGATGCAATTTTAGAGTTGAACGACCGGTCATGGGCAATTTACAACATTATCAAGATTTGGACTTTAGTATTAAGCCATGGTGGTACAGTGGTAGCGTTGTCGCCTCACAGCAAGAGGTTATCCTGTTCATTTCTTGGCTGGAGTGCCTTTTGTGTGGAGTTTGCATGTCCTCCCCACGGTCGAGTGGCCTCCAAAAGACATGTGTGAATGGGTGTGCCTTCGCTGAAGGTTGGGTGTTGGTCTGGCAACTCAGCACCATAAAAATCATCTGCCAATCATTAGCAGACTGGAGTTCTACTGTGGCGACCCCTAACCAGGAAAAGCCGAAAAGACAAATAAACATCAAGATTTGGACTTTAACTTATGGCTCAACAAGGGTTTTGTGTTACCAGAGCATTTATCCAACAAACCAGAAGAGAATCATTCAACATACACAGAAAAATGTAAGAGCTTAAAATCTAAACTTACAAAGTACAGGAACCTTACGTTAGATAATTGGTACCTGACTGAGTGTCTTAAAAATAATCAGGTGCTTAAAGGTTTATGTATTCTGAAGTTTCCTAATAATTTAGAACCTGGCACAGCCTTTTATAAAGAAATTGTGGGGATTTTAAATAGTTGTGGGTTAGCTCTTGTGAAGGCTATTATAAATAATAACAACAGTATCATTGTTAGTTTAAAAACAGACATTGATAGACTGTACAAAGAAATTACTGATGACTTACTTTTTACTGTTGATAAATATAACCGTGATTACATAATTGTACTAGAAGACACTGATAAAATAATTTCCAAGAGCTACAAAAGGAAACTATCTAAGTTAGAAAGGGACAATAGAGAGTATTCCCAAGGGTAGCACTACCCCATGGGGGGAAATTATAAAAGGGCTAGAGAAGAAAGAAAAAATCCTGGCAGGTTTAACCAAAGTAGACAGTTTGTGAATTCTAGTAATGGGGTGAACCATGGGGGGGGGGGTATACAATATGACACCCATTATGATGAAAATGATAATGTTAACAATGTACCTTTAGGGATGGATGGTCCAAGGAGGTCTGGAAGGATTTTCAACTTGACATCCCAGCCATCTTATGCAGAGGGTACAAGGAATTATCACCGACATCTGGGGAGATAGTACTACAGATAAATCATGGGTTATTGTGTGGCAGTGTGAGTAGTGATCAAACATTTTTGTCCAATGAGTTATATTCAGATGCAGGTGATGGACTTTTGGACCCAATACAGGAGTTTTGTGAAAATTCTGTTAACAGTGATTCTGGGTGTAATATTGTGATTACAAAGGACAACTTTCACATTTATAAACACACGGATTTGAGGGTGGATGATAATTTATTTTCTCTTTTTAAGAAAGGTTTCACCTTTGTACCAAGTAAAGGTGGACAAGTAGCTAATACCATTATTGATATAAAATTATTCATGAGAAAATTACATTTGGAACACCTGTACCACAACCAGCCAGTATGGCAGTTTACCAACATGCTGGTTAGAAGGAGTAGTTTTAATCCCCCCCTTAACCAGGAACTATTCAATTTTGAAGCACTTGTTATTTACGAACTTAGAAAAGAGTTCAACAAACAAAGATGGTTTAGAAATAACTTAACCATAGAAGAAGGGTATTGACAGAACTGACACAGTTAATTTGAGAGTGATGAAATCTGACAAGGGGGGTAGGGTGGTGTTGATGGATAATATGGACTACACTATCAAAACTGCAGATATCCTAAATGCCGATAATAGGTATGCTGTGGTGTCTAGAAATTAGTTGAATATAGCTTACAATAAGATTGATTGGATTTTGGATGATAATTTAAGCCAAGGTCTTATTAACAAACACATCATTTTTTGAAGGTACAAAACCCTTCATACCCAGCATGTTTGGGATCCCCAAGGTCCATAAGGATGTCAGAAAACCCACCCCTTAGACCTATTGTCACCTCAGAGGGTACAAAAACACAGCCCTTGGCAATATTTGTGGACACAAAATTAAAAAAGAACCAATGCAAATACCCACATATTCTTAGATATTTGTGGGATTTTTTACATAAGATAGGATGATTAGAGTTTAAATCTGAATTTATTTTTGTGACAGTGGATGTCAAGGATTTATTTTCTGTTATTCCACACCAAGAAGGCCTAGAATGCTTCAAACACATGTTGATAGAGTTTGGATTTTTTTCTTCAGTTGATTTTAGGTTGGGATTTGAAAATATGGAGCTGTTGCTCAAAAATATTTTTTTGATTTTTCAGGGGGAGTTGTACCACAACTAGATGGGGTTGCCGTGGGATCATCCTGTGCCCCCATATTTGCTAATATTGTTATGTTATATTGGGAAATCCATCATGTATTTGATTCCATGTATAAAGATTATATTTCTAGGTGCTTTAGTTTTTTGGATGATATTTTTATTGTGTGGAAGGGACCCCTTGAGATGATTCCCAATTTTACTGAATTCTTGAATTCCACCACATAATTTCTATGTTTTACCAATGAAATAGGATTGAATAAAATTAATTACTTGGACATCTGTACAGATAAAGACTTGGATAACAACAGATTTACATCTAAAGTTTATAGGAAAAGGTGTTTCAACAACTCTTACCTACACTACCAAAGTAGTCATCCCTATTTTCAGAAATGTAGTATTGTGAAGGGACAGATGGTAAGAATTGCAAGGATGACATCCAACAAGGATGATTTTATACTGGAGTTAGATTATGTTCATTCTCTTTTTTTAGAAAGAGAGTACCAAGATGACTTGATTAGACCCATTAAAGAACAAGTGCTACAAGGATGGGAAAATTTGTATATACCCTTACTCTATGGGGAACCTTTAATAAAAGAACAGGGTTTGGTTACAGGGACATCATCTGTTACACCTTATCTAGTAATGACCTTTGACCAAGATACATGGTGGATAAAGAAAACCATAAATAGAGTACGGGGTATGTTTCAAAGAATGTCCAATAGGTTAGACATATTTAACAGACAATTAAGGTACAGTTATACGAGAAATTATAGTCTTAAGGAAATACTGGAAAAGAAGAAGAGCAGTACCATCAACGGGACAATAGCTAAAATGGGGACACATAAGCATGGAAGGTGTTCCCAATGTACTTTTATAGCTAACTGTAAGAGTTTATAAATACCAAGTATACCTTCTAGCCTTGAGACTTTGATGTACAACATCTGTTACTCAAAAGGGGTGGTCTATCTTGCTTACTGCAATTATTGCTGGGGATATTACATTGGTAAAACCGAACGTACTTTGAGACAATGTGTATACGAACATAATTATCACATCAATAGAAAAAGAGAAACCAATGCTCTGTATAGGCACAGTCTCGTGTGTACACAGGCAGATTTTAAGTTTTGGGTCCTGGAAAAGGTGGTTCCTAGTGATAGGGTGGGGATTGGGAGAATATGCTAGAATGTAGTGTAATGATATGGCAGTTAAAACTGGATGCCTGTACCCCACCCGGTATGAATGATCATATTTCACTTCTTCCTGCATTAAAAATGAAGGTGCCTAAGCCTTGAAGGGCTAAAAACTAAATTATGCATACACATTCATTACTATGCCTATTGTAAAACCATGTTAACTTTTTATGGCTGTTTCCTATATGCTGTAATGGATGTTTTTTTGTTTGTTTTACCTTTATGAGTAGTTTTAGGGTTTGAACAAGATTTTTCATATGTATTTATATCTTGATATACAATGAAAACAAAAGTACTAAAAATACAAGCTGTTTTTTTTTTTAAACTGTCTTATACAGCGAGTACTGTTTAAATTACTTTACTAATAATGTTGTTTTTTTTAATTCTAGTTCATTGGCACCATTTGTGTAATTAATTAATTACTTAATTAATGTTTTATCCAATGGAAGATGAGTAATGTACTTTGAAAATGGATGTAGAGAAGGGTTCTGTTTATTCTGATGAAGTCTTCTGTAAGAATTTGAAAGCGCTTAATCTATTGGTTTAATATTAGAACTATTTGTATTGTTTTTATTGCTTGCCTTACTCTGGTGTCTACTTGCTGGAGGAATTAAACTTCATTTTTTTATCCATGTGAACTGGTGTTTCTGCTGACACTATCATGCAGTCAACTGTTGAGGAGGGACAGCCTTTATAGGAGCTCTGTGTGACTGGTTTGTGCTTTTGGTGTTTTGGAACCAGTGTATTCTTGGATTACTGGTTTTAGATTTAACTTTAGTGTGTCTATTTTGGCCTGTAGTTTATTCAATTCTTTGTCCCTTTCTCTTGAACTACAAAGTGAGCTGGCACCACATATGTGTGCCCTGTTCAGTCACAGCCTCACCTCAGGCTTTGTCCCTACTGAATGGAGCACTGCTACAATCATTCCTCTCCATAAAGGGGGAGCGAATACAGACCTTGGGAATTATCGCTCCATTAGCATGACAAGTCTGATATGTAAAGCTTTAGAGTGCATCATCATGGACCTGATTAATAAAGATATAGGAAATCTCCAAACTCTGGACCCCACACAGTTTGGCTTTGTGAAAGGAAGATCATGGCTGTTCAACCTGTTTGACTTCTTTGAGTCAGTCACCATGGCTGTAGATGAAGGTAAGGCAGTGCATACAGCCTACCTCGATCTGGCCAAGGCCTTTGATACCATTCCTCATTAGGAATTATTGATAAACTCATCAAACTAGGTATCAACCCCTATATCACTAGGTGCTTTGAAAATTGGCTCACAGATAGAACACACAGTGTGAAACCGAACTCCAAGTCAGACAGCTGACCAGTCACAAGTGGAGTCCCACAGGGATTGGTCTTGGGTCCTTTCCTGTTTCGCATCTACTTCTCAGAAGTCCAGGCCAAAACAAAAGGACTCTGGGTGACCAAGTTCACAGGCGACTGCAAGCTGGGAGCCATTATTAACTCCCCAAGTGATGCAGACATCCTACAGAAAGGCCTCACTGAGACCAATGACTGGTGTTGAAACCATGGCCTTAAACTTAAGCCCAAAAAATGCGTTGTCATCCTGTGTGGTAAAAACTCATTTCCCTCTAATTACCACATTGATGGAAGCCCACTGAACACTAAAGGTGTTTTAAGAGATCTGGGGGACACAGGTTGACAGCAATCACTCCTTCAACCACCACATTGCCACTGTGGTCAGAAAGTCCTATGTGGCACATCTCATTACCAAAAGTTTTGTATCCAGGAAGAAAGAGGTCATCATCTCTCTCAACTCTCCCCTCATTAGACCAATCATCAAGTACAATGCCCCATTTGGCATGTACCTCACTAGACTCCTGCAACAGCTGGAGAGGCCACAGAAGTACCTCACAAAGAGGATCCTAGGCATTAAACACATGTCCTACTCAGAATCAAAGGACTCCAGCTATTCTCTGTCTCATATTGCCTACTTAAAGGTGATCTCTGCTTGACTTCCAAAGCCATGTCTGACCCAGCTTTGTTAGAACTGCTACATCTAAAGAAGTCCCAATCCCTCCGCACCATGTGCTCCAGAGACCTCAACCTCATTACCACAATCAACAGAACATGCTGGAGGGGCAGGTTCTTCACACAGAGACTGCCAATGGTCTGGAATAGACTTCCCATACATGTCAAGCAAAGCACCTCACTGTCCCTCTTCAAGAGAAATCTTGATGAGTGAATGGGTAATAAAAAGTTCACCCCATGGATCACTCCAATGGCTCTACTTGACAGAGGCCCTGGGAACTAACATTGGGCAGCACAATGCCAGGGCACTTATATGGGCCAGGCTTGTAAAGGCTCCAGGGCCATTAGCCTAGTACACACCTATGAACCTGTGAACCTAACATACCAACTTGTAACTCTTTTATTTAGGTAAGCCTTTAGTTAATCCCATAGGACAATGTCAGATACTTCACCTTTCATATCTATTTTTAGGAAATTGTTGATCTCTTTAACATACCAATCTTTTAATCCTTTTATTTTAATGTTTACTGGTAATCTCCTGTGATATATTAAATGATCAGTTTTTAAAATAAAATAAAAAAAATTAGCATTATGGTTTGATGCTGGACATGAACCATTGAAATGTCAGCTGTTATTTTCATATTTATTAATTTATAGGTCAGATGATTTATATTTTCTCTATTTTATTTTCTGTATATAAAGTTGCTCATAGTGATATGTGATCTATGTGAATAATGGGTAAACTGAAGAGAGATTGTTTTCCTTAGCTCATATATATCATTTAAATTTATTAGATTTACAAAATGTGTTAAATGTTTGGCTGAAGATGTGATTCTCAGCTTTCTATCCGCAGTGTTTTCTTTGCCTAATAAAATACAATTAAAATCCCCAGTCATTATAAATTTACCCTTCATGTAATAGGCTATAGTGTCTAAATAATTTTTTGTATATTTAACCCCAACACCTGGAGTCCAATAAGAGTTCACCAATGTATATAGTTTTCTGTTGCACTCAGTTATAACAATGCTTAGCATACCATTTTTATCATCATAGGTATCTATTTTTTTAGGCATTACTGGTGAGTTCTTCCATAAAATGAGGATGCCTCTTCTTTTAGCTCGAAAGTCAGAACCTGCTAAAACCAAATAATTATTTAATGAAAGTTTATTTACATCATTAGGTAAATGTGTTTCCTGTAGAAATACTATTTGAGCTTTATCTAATTGCAAGTATTTGACCAGACTCCCACTCTTTATTGGATAAGTCAATCAATTAATATTAATAGATATGTATTTAAAATCAGACATTTATATAACAGAGAAAAAACACAGGTATAATGAAATCATATTTATGTACCGAACTTATTATATACTTTATATATAACAATATGAAATCTTCAGCTATGGACAAAACAAATAAAAGTTGACCTAATGATATAACCTTAAAATATTCTACCATGGAATAACGTATTCCAAGTTTGTTGAAAAAGATGAACAAACTGCTTCTCAAACTCGACTAATAACAATGCTTAACTCATGCTTCTGATTCATATTAATGTGTCACATATTTTTTAGTATGGATCATCTTAAAGCCCATCAGTGAGTTGTTATAAATAAGAAAAGTTAAACAGGTGTTCAGGATCTTTATTATAAGTTGATCAAACTGAACATCTCTACAATCATCTTTCCTTGTACCTCACATTATCTCCTTGGTCTACTATAGGGAGGGAGTCAGTTGCTATTTTCATATTTATTAATTTATAGGTCAGATTATTTATATTTTGTTTCTATTATATTTACTATGTGTAAAGTTGTTCATAGGATCATAAGTTCATAAATTAGTGCCAGGCTAACTGCTATTCTAAGCCCAGCAAATTACCGCATGTGAAAATTAAGCCCTGTATCTTGGGGCTATAAGGTGAACACCTTAATCACTATGCCAATTTTCTGCCCTTGATGGCATATTTATAGTCTTTAACTATATACATATTTACTTATTCTGATCTCTTTTTATTTTGGTCTATGTACTATGTCTTGTACTATTACTATATCCCTAGGTTTTATATTTGAGTTATAATCCTAGTGCAGAATATCATATCATACTGCTGTTAGAATCAGTCCTATTTTTTTCTTAAATGTTATGTCTACCAGTATCTGAACAAACATCTAAAACATCTTCCCTTTTAAGATTCAAACTTTCCATAATAAATTAAACTCTGTCTGTATCAATTGCAGTATATATTTGCATGTCATCAGAAAGCAAGATCCAACTATAATGAAAGTTTCAAAACATAATAAGTCTATGATGGTGTTTATGCTTAGTTTGGCACAAGCATTTCAGTGTCAAGCAGAAATAGAAATCAAACTGGAATATCCAAAAATCAGACAGCAACTGAATGTGCCAAAAAAACAAAAGAAAGAATATAAGGTGAAGGATCGAATGAGAAGGAAATAAATGTAGAAAAGGCATAAATATTGTGGGATGTACAGAGATTTCCTGGAACAATATCATGTCAATCAGGATTTGATGCAGGAATGGTTAAGGATAGATGAATTGAAACCAAAAGATGAAAGATTAATAATGGAGCCTAATATGGCATACTATGTACATGGTTTGCAAAGTCCATGGAACCTGTAGGAGAAACAGTCAAATGCACGTTTGAGGAACTGGAAACAATCACACTGCATGTTGCTAGGTGTGCTACAATCATGGTACAGAGCCTGTATACTGAAAGGCACAATAATGGCAAGGCAGTTGCACTGGGGATTGTGCAAACACTGCAATACAGAAGTAGCAGAGAAGCACTGGGAACATGAACCACAAAGCATTATAGAGAATGATGAAGTATACATCATGTGGGGTCACCCATGACCAACAAATCAAAAAATAAATGTGAGAAAATCAGATATAGTAGTCCATTAAAAAAATAGGATTGATTACTGAAATTGCTATACTCAGTGATTACAATGTCTTACATACTGAGAGACACATCATAAAATACCAGCATTTGCATTCAGAAACAAGATTAATATGGAAGAAAAATACCCAGACAGTTCCAATAGCAGTATGAGCAACAGGTCTAATATAAAAAACTACATTTGTATTTCAATATGCTACCAATACTTGTAACTTAGTATGAATTACAGAAGGAGTAATTTCTGGGCTGATGCTGAGAAGAGTACTTTTGGCTAAATGGACATTTATTGTACCCTGACTTATGAATGGGATCTACTCCTAGTATGATAGTAGAAACCCAAAAGACTTGGAGAAATTGAACTGAGGTATCCCAAGATATTATCATGTGCCATTGAAGTCTAATAGAGTACAGTGAGGATAGTCCCACATAGATAGTTAGTGAAGAAATTATGGGTGGGGATTATTTCCTGAGGTGTGATGGGGTGCAATAGGAGGTAAAATTGGGGCTATATTTATCAGAGAGCAGAATTGTTAAATCCTCTGGTTCTACATAGATGGTTCTGTTCACTGCTAGTTTGGCACAATGTTGGGTGTTGCCTTTAATGCTGTGGACATAACAGAAAAAAGTCTTATGGTTGTCCTTAACTTATGAGGGCATTTTTATCTCACAGTATGACTTTGGGGAACTTGATTGGTTCCCTGAGTTACTTGTTCAGATTGATGAATGATTATTTTTACCTTGCTAGGCAACACCTTTCCTGTTTTTGGACATGATTTTTTTTCTTTTGTGATACAGATTATTTATACTGGGATTCAATCAGGGTGGCTTGATTTTGGATGTTGTCCTATATTTATTTGAAATAGATACTGCTGTCTTCATGCAGCTATTTACATAATTGTACAGGGTTTCTATGAACAATTCTCTATAGGCAGCTGTGTTCTCAGGGGTTCGAGGGCTTGAACTGTAGCTCAGTTGGTGCTTAGCAGGAGGTAGTAAGCCTTGGAATATTTTTTAAAATTTTCCAAGGTTATCTGAGGTCCCAGGTGTAAAATGTATTTCAAAGGAGACAGCTTTGTGGTCCGACCTGAATAATGAGGACATTGCACTATGAGGAGTGCATTATTCCTCCATTTTTGTGAAGACCAGGTCAAGGATACTTGTGCCCCTGGTGAGCATGCAGATTAGTTCTTCCAGGGTGTTTATGCTTCCAAAGTCCAGGAATTTCTGTGTCTACATGTTTGAGGTTGTTTATGATTCCCAGTTAATGATGAGGTAGATAAAGTCACCCATGAATATTGTGTTGGGTTGAATGGGGAGTGTGTTCAGTTCATTCAAGTATGGGGTTTGTGCTTCCTGGGCCATGAAGAAGGACCTATAGCATTGCAAGGAAAGTGTTTAAGACTTTACTTATGGTTAGTTGGACATGAAGAAGCTAGAGTGTGTCATACTCTTTGACCAGCCTTGAGGTATGCTAATAGTTGATGTAAAGTGAAACTCTTCCACCGTTAGTCCTTACCTGCACAGTAGCTTGTCTAAATGTGTGGAAGACTTTATAGCCTTTCACTGCTGGGGTGCTGTCTGTGACTGTAAACCAATTCTTGGCAACTGTACAGATGTCTATATTCTCCAAGATGAGGATAGATTGCAGGGAAAGGAGTTTTCTATTATTCTACAGGCATTGAGCCGTAACACCTTTAAATTATTCTGAGTCAGTTTAACTATGTTGGTAGGTTTATCAGGTTGCCACTGCAGACCATCCCTGACAAAGTAGCATAGTCTGCCCATCATATCCTCTCAGGCAGATGAATATTGTATCCCCTTGGGTGCCACCAAAACCTAAGCCAATCATTAAATTTAATTATGTATGTATTTATAGCATTTGTTGATGAGAAAAGTCTTACGGGGGAGAAGCTTCTTTTAAGCAGACATCTGAGGAAAATGTTCCAGCAAGTTAAACAGAATAAATTAGCTAGTACAGATAATTTGAACTGCTAGAAACAATGCACATTACATAGGCTGTTCAGATGTACTTACAATAACAATACAAATAAATATATAAAAACATACATTCAACAAATCAGCAAACACAGGGCATTCAGAAGTAAAATCATAGTGTAATATTCAGATTAGAAGACATAGGATATTGCATAGAATATTCAAAAAATGTAGGTTCCATTACACAGGGTATGATGCATAGTGGAGTGCAGCAGACATTTAGCATATAACATTTCCCCAAGAGTTTCACATGAGCAGAGCCAAGTACACATAAAATGTTAAGTTCAGTTTTGGAGGAATATAGGTTTTCAGTTTGTCTTAGTGAGTTAGAACAGCTCTGCATTCTAGTGACACTTTGAGTATAGAGTGTCACCTGCTGTATTCTTGGATTTAGATATTGTTATTAGCAGTTTATATCCAGAACAACTCCACCAAATCACACAAAAAAGCAGAACAAAGTGTCTTTGAAAAGGGGCTCTCATTCATCCCACAGCAAAGAAGCAGATTAGTTCAGACCTTAATCAACCTGAAAATTTGAAAAAGAGTTTTATATTCAAAAGCTTTGCAGTTTTATCTGTGCTATTTCTCTATTAAAGACTGACAATTAAATGAGTCATACCTAGCCTACAACCCTACAGATCATGATCTCTAGACACTCATGAAACACAAGAGCCATAACAGATGGAACACCAGCATGACTCTAACCTACTCCACACATTTTACAACTCTAAAGAAGACCATAAATGATAACTGCTGCATCGTTAACAACAATAATTCCCACAACAAACTCTCACCACCGAATCCCACTTCATTGTCTGAAGAAAAAAGAATATCCAAGACTTCATAGAAAGCTATACAAAGATCACCAGGCAACTTACCACCAGAGACATTCCCCTGTGGATGCCCACACTGTAATTAACTGCAAATTCATGAGTGGAAAAAAAACAGGTCATGCTGTCCCAATAACAAGAAATACTACAACAGCATCATTATTAGGGAAAAAAATCAGCAAACTTAAAAACAGGATCCCCTGCCATTATATCAATATTAGATAGAAATCTTTTACTAGCACCATCACCAAACATCTTAAGATTTTTTCTAGGTGATAGTCCTGTTAGTAATTATGTGATGGAATTATTGTATTTTTGTTTGACGAATAGTTTTTGTGAGTTTAATAAGCTCATTTACCATCAAGTATAAGGCACTGCCATGGGTGCATCTTTTGCACCCACGTATGCTAACTTGTTCACAGGCCTTTTTGAAGTTGAGTTTTTGTATAGATTGAATTTTTTTAATAGTTATGTTATTTTATATTGTAGATATATAGATGATTTGATTTTGTTATGTAAGGGGGGGGGGTGTTGAAATAGCCCCCTAGTTTATAAGTGATTTAGATGCAAATTGCTTTCAGATAAAATTTGATGGCTTACAGACAGGAAAGATAGGTGCAGCAGTAGCATTGTTGCCTCACAGCAAGAGGTTCTCCTGTTTGATTCTAGGCTGGAGTGCGGGGAGTGCCTTCTGTGTGGAGTCTGCATGCCCTCTCCATGGTTGGGTTGGCATTCGAAAGACATACGTAAATGGGTGTGCCTTCATTTAAGGTTGGATGTCAAGCTGGCACCTTGGCATTTCTGAAAATCTACTGCCAATAATTAGTGGACCAGAGTTCCGCTGTGGCGACCCCTAACCGGGAAAAAGCCGAAAGACCAACAGACAAGAAAAATAGTTAACTATCTAGATGTCACTTTGACTATTAGGAACAATAAGATAGTAACTAATATAAACAGAAAGGGAATTGGAGATTATAATATTTTGGATAGTAGCAGTTGCCATCCACCACATACTTTGAAGGTGCTACCTTATAATGAATTATTGAGAGTCAGCAGGCTATGTAACAATGAAATGGGCCTAGAAAAGGAAATAATAAAAACATATATTAATTTTAAGCAAAAGGGTTATGATGAAAATGCTAATTTAGATGCCCTTCATAAAATAATATATACCAGCTTACGTCATAATAGGCCTTTAGTAAATAAGATAAATAATAACAGAGAATTTAACATCATGTAGGAGTGTAGAAAAGTCTATTTTGTTACTGTATATAATATCTTAAGTGAGAAATTTGTTGATGCCATTAGATATTATTGGCCCTACTTAATTAATACGGAAGGGGTAAAAAAATCTTTGTAGAACTGTAAATACCTGGTGAAAAATTAAATCTGCAGGTTTTGGAATGTGGCACCTTCCCTTATGGAAGGTGTTTGGTTTGTTCCAACATCACCAAATGTTTTGAAAAAATAAATGGGGGAAAAAAAATCTGTTCCACTTCTGTTTTTTCATGCATAATTAAATCAGTGGTATATGCTTTGTCTTGCCCCTGTAATTTGTTTTATATAGGGGAAACTAAAAGAATATTCAAGTTACGGTTGCAAGAACATATTAGAGACATAAACAATAATAATGCTATGAGCCCTACAGCTTTACATTTTTTTACTTGTCATAGCAGTGACTTTTCACTGTTAAAAGCTTGTATTTTGGAACATATATCAGAAACAGATGAAGTGTTAATGAAAAAGAAATTATTGTATAAAGAGACTTTATATATTTTAGAATTTAATACATTATCTCCAGCAGGTCTAAATAGTGAATGTAACTGGAGAGTGTTTCTTTAAAATATATATATGATTATTTTAATTGATGGTTGATTAATTAGATGATTGTTTGATTAATTGTATTTAAGTGAATATATGTGTGTATATAAATGGATGTATGGTGTGTCATATTTTGTAACTCCAGGAAGGCTGTGCCAAGGCACCAGAGTGTTATTCAGTGTGAATAAACTATTTAATACAAGATTGTTAGCATCTTTTTTGCTGGCTTTGTAGTCTGGTGTGTTTTAACACTTGTTTGGTGGTTTTTATATGTTAAGGACAGTACTAGCCACAACACTTCCATTTTTCACATATTGGACAGAATCACTCTTGGGCTTCTTGAAGGCAGCACCAATGATAAGCTAGAAAGAAAAAGAGATGGACTTACAAATAAGACTTAAGGGTAGTAAGACTCCTGGACTAAGCACATATTTTTTTGATTAAATGTATCTTGAACCTCAGGAAAATGGACCATCATCTGTACTACTAATTTACTTGATTTAATCCACAAATGACAGAGATAATTTTTTATAGTTTGATTTTACTTGAATTATTGGTGTTTCTAGATTGGATTCTGCACACTATATGGGCATTCATTTCATTTTCTGTTTTTTTGTGCATGCTATTATTTCTGAGTTTTAGTTATATAGCATCCTTCATTAATTAAAATTTTGTTCTACATAAGGAGATCTAAGGAAGCTCCTCATTGGAAGTGCAGGTTAGAACCATAATGATCAGAATGGAACTTGGATGCCATCTCTTTATTTTATTTTACTATATGGCAGGGATGGCACGTGCTATAGGACTGCAGGACTGCAGCCCTCCAACCTAGAAAACAAATAAAAATAAAACTAAGAAACACAAAAAACATAATTCCCAGAAGTCTGCACATGTGCACAAGCTCTAGATACATGGAAACACTCTCAGACTGCTTTCTCAGCAGTTTAGATAGGGGGAAAGGCATCTCGGCCCCAAGATGCCCAGCAGTCTGTGTGGTGGTGACATCATGGAATGGAGGCACTCTGGACTGCAGCAGCAGCCGGCTGGACCAATCAAGATACATGTAGCAGCTAATGAGGTGCACTGGACCAATCACAAGGATTTAGACTGTTCGGATATTGCAATTGGACTGTTTGGATTTCTAGGATTGCTCGTTGGCAAGGTGAGCAGTTATCTAGGCAAAGGGTGGATCATCGCCAAGGTGAGCAGTTATCTAGGCAAAGGAAGTATCTGTGTGTGTGTGTGTGTGTGTGTGTGTGTGTGTGTGTGTGTGTGTGTGTGTGTGTGTGTGTGTGTGTGTGTAATGCCCCAGTTACTATATACTGGTGGCTAGAGCAAGCTCATGGTGGTGTGGTAGGGAATACCTCAGGCTTGAACCCTGTACCTTGTATGTAGGTGGTAAGGGCATGAATTCCATACCCACCACCATTTGTAAAAAAATTGCAGATTTTTGCCTCACATTTGATCTGTTCTGTTCCTCATAATATCTGTGGTTTCTAAATATTTAAATGCTTAGATATTAGATGGTGCAGTGATAGCATTGTTGCCTTACAGGTTCTCAGGTTTGATTCTTGGCTGGGGTGCCTTCTGTGTGGGGTCTGCATATTTTCCCTGTGTTTGTGTGGGTTTGCTTTTGTGTCCTCCCATGTTGCAAAGACATGTGTCTGCATTATTTCTTCCCGGGCCTCTGCTGAAAATTGTTTTTTCATTCCAAGTCAGACTGTCCTGGTTAACAAATGTTAAATAAAACTGACAGGCATTTGAATTTCAGACTTCAGGTTTCTGAATGTTGAACTCCTTAAATATTTGATGGTGCAGTGGTAGCATTGTTCCCTCACAACTACAGGTTATCTGGTTTGATGCTTGGCTGGGGTGACTTCTGTGTGGTGTCTGCATCTTCTCCTTGTTTTTGTGTGGGTTTGCTCTGCTGTCCTGCCATTTTACAATGACATGTGTCTGCAGTATTTCTCCCTGGGCCTCTGCTGAAAATTGTTTTTTTTTCCATCAGACTTTCCTGGTTAACAAATGTTAAATAAGTAAAATTGACAGGCATTTGAATTTCAGACTTCATATTCTTCAGAAAATACATAGTAACTGTCAAAGGAAAAATATACTTTAAAAATGATCAAAACACAGTAGGTTCAGGTTAAGGCACTTTAATCTTGCAGCAAGGAGACAAAAACGTGCTAATACAGAGTTTGTCTAACTAGAATCAGGAAATGCAAGTATTTTTATACATTTTCTAATAAGACATTGCCTACCAAGCTGACGTAGTGAATCACAAGTTCTGTCATACTTCACAGCGATTGTTTTTACAATATTCTGCTGGTACCATCAATTTTTGTGAGAAACTTCCTAAGAAAAACAACGTGGCCTTGGCTACCACCAGTTAGATATGTGCAATGTTACCATTCAAGGTACTATGGCTAATTCAAGCACAAAGCAAGTATAGATTGCAGTTCATTTCTCTAACAGTCCTTTGTCTATGTTATCTCTAAGCTCCTGCAGCTGCACATGTTCTCATACTTCGAACAGAGCTGATTGTTTAAAATCATTACATTTACAGAATACAGCATTGTTCATTCATTTTTCTTGACCTAGCAGATAATCACCTGCTTCTCAAGTACATTTCCAAAAGGCATAAACATGAATATTGCTGTGCCAGCAATTACTAGGTCAGAGGGCATCTTGCAAGTTTCAGAAAGCACACTGCAGTTTCAAAAAGCATCTTTTCAGTCTCATATGAAACTCAACTATACATAAAACAGTGCATATAAAATAGAATGAAAAACGTGTTAACTTATTTAGTTTCTAATTAGCATTAAGCATACACACATTAATACATATTTTTCTGACATTTCCCCCCCCCCGTTAATACTTTTTAATTCTATTTTCAAAAGAATAAACAGTTTGCTTCTTCTCCTAACCTCTTCCATTCAGGATTTGCAGTTAAGAAAGTCATTCAGTTTAAACTTATGAAAGTGTTTCACATTCTAGCAATTCTTCAATTTCAGTACTTTGATACAAAGTCTCAGAAACTGATAGATCTATAAATTCTTTGATTAACTTTTTCATGCAGGGGATACCACAACACATACAGGCTCCTAATAGGAGGAATCCCATGCAAATGGCAATCAGGATGTTCATTAGGATGGAACCCTACCCCCAAACAAATTCTGGAAAAAGTCCGTCAGGGGGTTTGGGCCTGGTTTGGTCATGGCCGGCACTTATCACCTCAAGGTGGTCGTTTATCTCGTGTTGATGATCAGGTAAATACGCACAGCACTCGTCTTTGATTAAAGTGCACGTACCACCTCTTGCCGCTAGGGTGAAGTCAAGAGCCATTCGGTTCTGGAGCACTACAGTTCTCATAGCATTCAGTTCATCAGTTATCAATTCAAGAGCAGAAAAAGTTGCATTACTCATTACTTCGAGAAGTTTAGACAGTTTTTACAGCTCCCAAATCGATTTCACTGCGCCATATGCAGGTAATATGCCTGTCCACGATATAACAGCATCACTCAAGTCCATGTGCATCAGTTTGGTACCCACAGTATGATGGTCTTTCCAGCCCACCTCGATCTGTCCCTCTGGATTTTCAGGCTTCCTGACAGCTTTCTTGGCCACATCTCGGGTATTTCGAATATTTCCCTGAGGCAAAACTGCAGTGGGTCGTATGGCCGGGACCAGGTACCCCAAAAAACAACTGCCGGACCAATTCTCAGGTAACCATTTATATGCTTTTTTACCACACACAAAATAAGTATCCTCTGCCTTAGTAGTTACTTTGTTACGAAATGGCTGCCCTCCATGAAACATTTTCCTATCTATTACAGATAGTTGTTTAAAAAGTACAGGATTACGTTGCACTTGCTCAATAGTCTTATGCATGGACTCAAGAAATGAGTCATAATTTGAACTACAAGCTGCACCCATTTTGTTTGCTTTGGTATAACATTTGTAATATACAGTCACAATGCACTTGCTCCAACCCACTTGAATTGTGTCATTCTTATAAAAACATACAATTCCCTTTTGTGTCACAGGCAAATACAGTGCTACCTTATCATATGCTTTAATAGCTATGGTGTCATAAAACAAATTTTCCCAGGTCTCATTGACCCCTAGGGGGACTGCAGTCATTAATAACCCCCCGTATGCTGTTGGTATGGCCGTGCAAATCCAGCAGTTCGAAACATTAAAAGTCTCAGCATACACACGTGTAATTGCCTGATAAGTGTTAAAGTTTGGGTGCCAGTCTATGGTTGGCTCATCACGTTTAATCAGTTCAACTTTTGTGGCAGGAAAAAGAAAATGCCACAACAAAAAGAACAATGTTATCAGTATAGCTACCAGGATAATCACGCAAGTTTTCTGTGGTTGTTCTGTATCTCTGTTTGCTCTATACCTGGTCATTTTGTTCTCGTTGTACAACAGTAACAAGGGTTTTGTCCAGTTCAAAGTTCTTAACCAGTTTACAGTGTGTCAAATGAATCCAGAATGCTCGCTCCGTGATCTTGACTGCAGTGGGTGTCGACAGTAGTACCTGGTACGGCCCTTCCCACTTCGGAAAACTCCAGTTTTTTCTCTTCACCACCTTCACCCAGACCCATGCGCCTGAGACTACTGCTGCTTCTGATGGTCTTGTTTGCTCTTTATCTGAAACAGAATTTAACTGCAAAAGTTTGTTATTCAAAAATCGCCTCATATACCCTGCAAGTGAACTGTCAGCCTCCTGCTCTGCAGGCATGAGAGGTTTCCATTGAGGTGTATAATATGCCCTCCCAAACAGGACTTCAAAAGGAGTTAACCCTTTTGCATTTGGAACAGTTCTCGTGCTCAACAGTGCCAGAGGTAAACAGTGCACCCAGTTCTTTTGTGTCTCACTAATCAATTTTCTAAGCTTGTTTTTCAAAACCTCATTATGCCTCTCTACTAATCCTGCAGATTGGGGGTGGAATGCACAATGATTTTTCAGAGAAATCCCGAAATAACAGCTAAGTTGCTGTATAGTTTGATTTACAAAGTGTGTGCCATTGTCACTATAAATCTTTTCCGGTATGCCAAATCTAGGAATAATTTCTTTAACGAGGACTTTTGCAACAGTAGCTGCATCTGGATTTTTAGTTGGAAAAGCTTCCACCCATTTGGAAAACATATCTATAATGACAAGGCAGTACTTCTTATTTTCACATTTGTTCATTTCTATAAAATCCATACAAATAGTATGGAATGGATACGGTGGTATAGGGAAATTCCCTTGCTTAGGTTTCAATGCTCCTTGTGCATGATGCTTGTTACAAACATGGCATGCTGCACAAAAATTTTTTGTGTAGTTTGTAAATCCATACGTCGTAAACTCTCGATTCACTAACTGTACCATCCCCCCTGTTGAGACATGGCACTGCCCATGGCTCAACAAAGCTGCATATCTAAACAAGTTAGATGGTAAAATCGGTTTGGTTTCTTTGGAGATGTACAGTCCCTTTTCAAGGATTGCTCCTCGTTTTATCCACTTCTGTTTTTCTACATTTGTAGTAAGTGTCTGCATTGTTTTTAACATTTCTAAGTCTAAAATCTCAGATGGTTGTAATTCCTCACTCAAAAGAAAAACTTCTGAAGCTGAAGCTGCTTGTTTTGCAGCTGTATCAGCCCTCGCATTACCTTTTGAAATTTTATCCTGTTGCTTGGTATGAGCTACGCATTTGCAAATAGCTACTTTCTGAGGTAACTGAATAGAGTCTAACAAGTCTAAAATAAATTGTGCATGGTTAATTGGTTTACCTGTAGATGTTATCATTCCTCTATTTTTCCACTGCTGCGCAAAAAACATGTACAGTAGAAAAAGCATACTGACTGTCAGTAAAAATGTTTACTTTCTTACCTTTTGCTAAGGTACATGCCCTTGTCAAGGCAATCAATTCTGCTGCTTGTACAGATAAGTTGGGTGGCAAAGACTTTGCTTCTAAAATCTCAGTATCAGAAACTACTGCATACCCCACTAGATTCTGTCCTGTAGGACCCCTCCTGCATGAGCCGTCCACATAGTATGTCACCTCGGCATCATCCAAGGGAACATCTGTAAGGTCTTTTCTAGGTAGTGTCTTTTGCTCAATCTCCTGCAGGCAGCAGTGTGGTTTGCCATCTGCAGGGGTTGGGAGCAAGGTTGACGGATTCAAAGTTGTGCATCATTCAATTGTCATATGAGGTTGGCTCAACAGTATAGTCATACAGGAAAGATGTCTAGCTGGAGAAAGATATGCTACTTTTTCTTGCAATAAAATAATTGCGACTGCATGAGGCACTCTCAATGTGAGCGGGTGGAACAATACTACTGAGGCTGAAGCCTGCACTGCCATTGCAGCTGCGACTACTGCTTGTACACAGTGGGGCAAGGATCACACCACTGGGTCTAGCTGTGTTGAATAGTAAGTTACGGGGCGTTGTTTGTCCCCATGCTGTTGAGTTAACACTGATGTCATATAACCTTGTTTACAGTCTACAGTTTGGAAAAATCACTTATGATAGTTTGGTAATCCTAAAACTAAGGAAGAAGCTATCAATTGTTTCAGTTTGCAGAAAGCTGATTCTGCTTCTGGTGTCCACTGTAATAAATCTTGTGCTGCCATCGGCTTTTTGAATATCAAGTTAGTCAGTGGAGCAGTTTCCAAGGCATAGTTTGGAATCCAACTCCGACAAAAGTTAGTAGTACCCAGGAAGGACATCATTTCCTTCTTGGTAGTTGGTTTAGGTGCTTGTAATATTGCTGTTTTTCTGTCTTCATCTAATATTCTGCCTTCTTTGGATATTACATATCCCAGGTATTTGACCTGTTTTTTCCAAAGTTGCAGTTTGTTTTTGTTTACCTTGTGTCCTTGAGTGGCTAAAAATTGTAATAATGCTATGTTATCCTCTCTACATTCTTGCTGGGTGTGGGCTGCCAGCAGAATGTTGTCTACATAAAGTAAAATCTGACTGCCTTTCGGTGGGATAAATCCTGCCAGGTTACTTGCCATTTCTTGTGCGAATATTGTTGGGCTTTCACAATATCCCTGTGGTAGTCTTGTATATGCAAACCGTTTCCCCTGAAATGTAAATGCAAACCAATGTTGGCTGTCTGGGTGTATCGGTATTGAGAAAAATGCATTGCTTATATCTACCAGAGAAAAATACTTTTGTTGAGGTTTCAAATCATTCAATAAAGTGTGTGGATCTGGCACCGTAGGTGCCCTGGGTATAACTGCGTCATTTACAGCTTGTAAATCTTGGACCATACGCCATTCTCCATTTGCTTTCCTAACAGGAAATAAGGGTGTATTACATGGTGAATCAGGAGATTCTATTAAGATTCCTTCCTTAAGTAAGGCTGCTATTATAGGTTTGATTCCTATTTCTGCATCCTTTCTTAAGGGATACTGTCTCTTTTGAGGTCTAAATGCTTATTTTGGCGTGATAGTAACTGGTCCTGCTGTATGAATAAGTCCTACATCTGATTTCCCTGTTGACCAGAGAGTCTCTGGTATGTCTCGTAAGGCTTTTTCCTCTTCCTCTAGTAAGAGTGCTAATCAGCTATTCTCACTTGCCTGTGAGTCCACAGCTGGGTGTGTCTGTGTTATCCAATTTAAGTTCTGCTTTTGTACTCCTTGTTCAGAGAGTTCTAACTCTGTCTGTTTTTCCCACCTTGTGACTTTTTCTCCTAAGTCTGCCCACTTCAAATTTCTATCTTTAGTTAAACTTACATGTGGTAATCGATTAGATTTGTAAAGTGCTAGGAATTCCTGGGGCAATGAACAGCTTACTACACTGTTTCTTTCTGTGTCCCAGTACAAATTTCGCAATACTAATCTGTTAGCATAGTTTCTAAACAGTTCTTGCTCATATTCTTTATCAGATCCTGGTCTGTTACAGTAATATAGAGTGCAATGCAACAAATGCTGTTTATCAGTGTCAAGGGAGGGGGATTTACTGATGGCTACGTTCATCAGTTCTTCGGTTACTGCCCCTGGACCAGTCATAACTAAGTCCTGGCTGTACCAATAAAATGTTTCACTCTCCGATCGCACTACAAAAGTATCCATTTGTCGCTGTGCTTCCATACCCTGCATAGTTGGAACTACGGCTATGCCAAATATCTGCATTAGGTCTCTGCCCAAGAGATTCACTGGGCATTTTGTAGAAACAACAATTTTGCTTTTCTGGGTCATCCCTGAAACTGGGTCAGTTATCGCTATGTTGTGGGAGAGTGGCTCCCGATACAGTTGTCCATTAGCTGCTTTCACTAATATGTAGCCCAGTGATTCTGAATTTTCTGGTAGTTTGGAAGGATGTATCAGGGTCCGTGAAGCCCCTGAGTCACACAAGAATTTGACTTCCCTCCCCTCTACCAGAAGTGCAACTTCCGGTTTTGTGTCTGCCAAGTAGAGCTCTAAGCTCAATAATGCTAAGTCCAAAATTTCATTTTCTTCATTATCTATGAATTCATGTACATCCTCTATTTCTTCTGTCACATCCTCTACCCTTTCTATCACATTTGCATTTGTCTTTTCTTGTTTATTCCTATCCAGTGATTCTTGACTATCATATAGTCATTCCTCACCCTCCTTATCTTCTGTGATTACCTTCTTATTTTGCCTGCAATCCCTTGCTAACTGTCCCTTTTTCCCGCATTTGAAACATTCACCCCTTTTCTTTCTTTCTTCAAAGTCTTTTGATCGCTTATCAGCTTGTTTGTTTCCCTGGGTATTTTTCTTACCCTTCTTCCCAGTTTGTACTACAAAAACTTCTGATCCATCTTCTACTGCAAATACTTGAGTTTTCTTTTTCTTTTTGCTATTAAAATGCCTTTTGGCATGTCTTGCATATTCAAGTAATGACTGTAATCTACTTGTATGATGATCTACCATGTGCTTTGTAATAAAGCTGCTGATGGGTGCAATATTGCCTTTTAAAAATGCATTCTTTAGCTTTTGCTCTTATGGGGAACCTTGTGTTTGATCTTCAGGTACCCGCATTCCACAATGGTTATTAAAACATTCTAATAATCTGGCATAATATCTATCAACAGTTTCACCTTCTTGTTGTATGCATTGATTAATGCAAGTCCAATCAGCCCTAGGCTTCCATTTCTCAGAGATTCGGTCTGTCAGACCTTTCACTCTGTTGTCCAGTTCTGCGTTACTATGTGGGAGTGGTCTAAGCTCTGCATCACGGGGATTCCAGTTGCCACTGATCATGTGCCAATCTGGACCTACGATTTATCTAACTACTTTCTGTACTTCTTCCCCATTCAAATGGTAACTTAACCTCATGCCTTGTAAGTCTTCTAAGAATTTTCTAAAATTAACTTGGATGGGGAATTCCCTCTGTGGCTTTCCGGATGTCTTCCAGTGTCCACGGTCTATATACTAGAAGAGTTGGATCCTGTCCTGCCTGCGGATTTGGTACTTCTATGAGTGGACATATCTCTTTCTCACTCATAGCTTGTGAGTTTTTATTCATTTCATATAATTCAGTATCCCCTCTCAAGTTGCGTGTTCGAGACCTGGTCTCGATAGGATCTCTGGCAAATGGTTTAGGTTTTGCAGGAACAACTGTGTATAGCGGAGGGTGATCAGCTTGTCCACTCGCTTCATATTCTGGTAAGGGAAGTGGAGGGGGTGGAGGAGGGGCTGTTGCTATTACCAAGTTATTATCTTCTTTATCTAAGAACATTGCTTTTGAATTTTTAATCTTTTGTTCTCTGTGGTTTGCTTCCTCAAGCCACCTGTGTGCCTGAGGGACTACCCATTTTGTCTAATACTTAACATTATCGGCACGCTGTAATTGCATATATTTCGCGTCTTCGGTTAGGGGCGGGTCTCGGGAACTTTTCGTGCACTGATTTCCCATGTTGCCTTAGCTAAGTTAGAAATTATTACGTAACCCTTCTTATCACGTGGTACCATGATTTTACACCTTTTCACAGTTTATCTAGAAAAACTGCCTACCTATTCTGTTTCTCTGATCTATGACAAGACAGCAATCTTTTTGTCCCTGATCTGCACATGCAAATCTCCCTGACAAAACAATACTGTAACAAGTCCCTGATCTAAAACAGAAAAAAGGTAAATTCCTCCTTACCTGACCCTCCGTGTGTTGATCCACTGGATCGTTGACTCGTCCTCCAATCCCAGATCAGAAACAGTGGCTTGCCTCTTTCGAACGACAATTCAGTCGGAGGTCTTTCAAGACAGAAGAGCCGATGTGGCCACTTCTCCATACGGGTACATGCCACCGGGCCCAATTCTGACCTGAACCTAGAGTGACAGGTACTTTCCGGTCCAAAGGACCAAAACTGTCAAAGGAAATATATACTTTAAAAATGATCAAAACACAGTAGGTTCAGGTTAAGGCACGTTAATCTTGCAGCAAGGAGACAAAAACATGCTAATACAGAGTTTGTCTAACTAGAATCAGGAAATGCAAGTATTTTTATACATTTTCTAATAAGACATTGCCTACCAAGCTGACGTAGTGAATCACAAGTTCTGTCATCATTACTTCACAGCGATTGTTTTTACAATATTCTGCTGGTACCTTCAATTTTTGTGAGAAACTTCCTAAGAAAAACAATGTGGCCTTGGCTACCACTGGTTAGATATGTGCAATGTTACCATTGAAGGTACTATGGCTAATTCAAGCACAAAGCAAGTATAGATTGCAGTTCATTTCTCTAACAGTCCTTTGTCTATGTTATCTCTAAGCTCATGCAGCTGCACATGTTCTCATACTTCGAACAGAGCTGATTGTTTAAAATCATTACATTTACAGAATATAGCATTGTTCATTCATTTTTCCTGACCTAGCAGATAATCACCTGCTTTTCAAGTACATTTCCAAAAGGCATAAACACGAATATTGCTGTGCTAGCAATTACTAGGTCAGAGGGCATCTTGCAAGTTTCAGAAAGCACACTGCAGTTTCAAAAAACATCTTTTCAGTCTCATATGAAACTCAACTGTATATAAAACAGTGCATATAAAATAGAATGAAAAACATGTTAACTTATTTAGTTTCTAATTAGCATTAAGCATACACACATTAATACATATTTTTCTGACAGTAACAGAAAACCTTTTATTCTAGCAATTTTCTAAGTTGATAAGATGAATATTTGAAATGTGTCCCTATTTTTGGGACTGTATTCCCTCATTATTGGCTTCGTCCAGGTTTTTTGTGTTAAGGTTGACAGCTATGGCAATAACTGAATTCACTGAATATGTTTGAGGGCTGTATTCCCTCATTACTGGGTTTATCCAGGTGTTTTGTCCTAATAGGTTGACAGCTATGGTGAGAACTGAATTCACTAAATGATAGCCATTTAAGTTTCAGTCTTCCTCTCTTTCACAAAGCAGCTGATATGGCGTAGTGGTTTGTTGCTCTGACTGTTTTGCACAGGGACCTTGGCAGTAAAATGTATGGTGGTAACACAGCATTTTTTTCTAGCAACTTTTCAAGATTTTACAAGCAATGTTTAATGTGTCCTTGTTTTTTGGGCTTTGACCCCTCCCCCAATAAATTTTGGCTTTTTGTAGATTTCTTGTGCTGCCAAGTTGAGATTCAGTTGAGTATTGAATAGATTTTACAAGGAGTTGAGAGCTGCAGTGGAAGAGAAGTTTAATGCTGCTTAAACTGAGTCTGCTTGCATTGTTAATAGCACAACAGGTTGAGTACTTGTTTTTGATGCAGAAAGCTGTGGGTTCTACTCCCACAAGGGGTGTATGCTGCTGTACTAAAAATGTCCTCTTTGGCAAAGATGCTAACAATGAACCTGTTATCAGTTTGCCATCCATTTCCTACTGCAATATTTCTAGCTTATCATTTTGTTAATGTAATATAGGCAATTTATTCTTCAGGGGCAACAGACACTTTATTTTTCGATGAAACCATGAAATATAAAGGTGTTTACTAGCAGCAACCTCTTCATTAGTTACAGATTGCTTTAATGTGGAATTATTTAGATGACTTTTACTTCTTCAGAGATTGTGCATATTTGCTGATAATGGTGGACTGTAGAAGTTTGAGTAGACTTTTATGATGGAAATGTTCTGAACTGGTCAGTTTTGTCATTATTGGTGCATGCATTTTGTTTCATTGTTTACTGGAAACATTTTCTGAATTGGGCAGTTATGTCATTATTGGTGTATTCATTTTGTTTCATTGTTTACTGGAAAAATGTTCAAAACAATAAATTTAAAACGTCCTCTAACAACTGTACTATATTGTACAAGGAATATAATTTAGTACAATCAGGAAGGTGTATCAAAGATCACATGTATGTTTCATGTGCAAGGGGCCTATGATTTGAAAACAGCCCAAAGTTAATCTTTATCTGCCACTGGCAAAATGTATTTTCTTTGAATGTGGGTATTCAATGCTGTTTCAATGAATGTGAGTTTCAGGGGCAGAGAAGTTTTAATGCTGTCTGTTTTCATTGTGAGACTGCATTGCTTTATTTAGCAGATGTCTGTGTTTGTGCTGTAAAATGCAAAATAAAACTTTCAAATGAAGTTCAAATCATCATAGAAGTAAAGCAGTATGCACATTAGCGTTTATGGTAAATGGAGTGAAATAGCCAAGTAATGGATCATTGGAATGGCTGCAGGGGGGAAGGCTCCATTCAGCCATGATTTTGTGAGGGGGAAGATTGGCAAACTCAAAGACAGCCCCGGCTGAACTATACCTCCCAACTGTCCAGATTTTCACAGAATGAATAGATTTTTGCTTCTTATGTTTGGTTTGTTCCTCATAAAATTTGTGGTTTTCTGGCTAATCATTTAGGAATTGTCACTAAATAATGACAGATACTGAGTTTCAGACTTCATAACCTTCAGAAAAATGCATGTTAGATGGGCAGAGCCTGGATGGCACTCTGAAAGCAGCACTTTTTTAGAGCTCCTCAAAAATACTTCAAATAACAGGAAATAATCTTTTTTTTCACAGAAAAAAACAGTTAACTATTGTTATTTAAAGGAGTATCGCACCCACAGACTCAAAAAAATGTTTAAAACATCATGGCATGATGTCTCCTACACTTTAATAGTACTCTGGGATTATTTACAGGATTTTAAATATTTTTATATGTAATTCCAGACTCTGACCACCTGGAAGGCTGGCATATTGACGTGGTTTGGATAAATCAGGTTGCCATCCAGTATCCCAGAAATCATTGTTTGGCTCAAAAATGTTACATCATGCAGGCCTCCGTTTGCCTAAAGTTCCTGTCATTTCATAGATTTTGCATGAGTACAAAGTACTGAGTCAATTAGAACAGTGTAAGTAACATTCCCTGCTGCTAGATGACTACTTAAAACAGAAACCATGCAAATGCCACAGAACACACTCAAAGTGCTGTTTACTGCTGCCTTTTTTTCTAATTTAGTTTAAATGGCACTAATTTGTGAGACAATGAATTCCAGTCCATTTACTTCTCCCCTCCCCCATAGCACTTAGCTTCCCTAGCTGTAAAGTCCTGAGGGTAATTTGACCTTGTAATTCCATTGTTTGGCAGATCTCAGCAGGGTGCTTGACTCATGTAATTTAATCTTTGCTCTAGCATTTCCTTTGTTAGAGGGGGCATTTTTTTGCTGCACTATAGCCATGGCCTTATTTGACTGCAATGACATCCAGTAAGGTCTTGCACCAAGGGGCTAAAGAATAAAACATTTATACTATTAACCAGTTTAGATCTTTATTAATTTAAGTGTTAAGATATCACTTCATGCTTCCACCTTGTTAAAAATTGAGATTTACATGTGCAAAATGTGTTGGTATACAGTGTTTGCCTTCATACGTTTTTACTCCACTGGTTGGTTTGCAAAAAAACCTTTTGCAGTGTCCGTGGATTTGTCTTTGTACATACAAACCACATTGCTATATTTCCCCCTTCCTTTTTCTTGTGTCCAGAAGTCACTTATAACAAAGTAAATTTTTTATTGATTTTTTTTTTAAATAAATGACATCAAGGTTAACTTACCTTGAATCAGATAATGGATGCCACTGCAAAGAATCACTGTTGAAATATTTGTGCATGGACAAAATCCATTGCTAAATCTATTTGCCAGCCTCCGGTTCAATTGGTGCTATGGCTTTAATATACTGGTGTGTTTGCTCATGCCTTCCAAATATCTCCACCATTACATACCAGTTTTGCAGTGTAGTAACCACCCAACATGCCCATACACCTTTAGTCATCAATATGCAGCTACTCCTGTTCATGTGAGTATGTGAATTCATTTTCAGACTTAAGGTGTGGAAGCTGCACTGAATAATTCTAGGTGCTTGTTCAGGTTTCACATGGTGCTTGCTTAGAGCTACTCTCATGTTAAGCCACTATGAATATGTTGCACTGCCACCTCTGATACCAGGGTAATGTTTTAATCTTTCTATTCCCGCACTGCACACTAGCAGTATCTGGTGCAAATACAACAGAGAAGTATGCAAGTGATACACCACATAAGCATCATTTGCCATGTAGAATGTACAAGTATGCATACCAAATTTCTGTGTTTCCAAACATCGGTGTTACTACACTACTACTGAATAAAATGAACAGCAATCAGGCTGGGGGAAGGACAAGGGAGCCATGACATCACAGAATGGGTGGGTCTTATTATTTTAGTTAGAATTAGATGACGGCTGCGGTGATATCACTTTGGGGGAAGGAACTGATTAAAAAAACAAAACAAAAAAGTACCTGCACTGCCTGGCCTTGATGATGTCAATAATTGGGCGACTCCAGCAAGCTTTATTCAAACATGAGAGAATCATTTTGTAAGTGAAACCATCACAGTATGAGAAGGTAGGCTTCTGTTACAGAAGTAAGGGGAATTATAAAAATTGTAAATGCTTTATTGTTGTTGCTTTATAGAGGACAATGTAAATAGGGAGGAAAAGGGCCGTGAAGTTGAGGAATACTTTAGAGAAACCTGTTGTACTCCTTTAACATTTATGCTATCATTATATCGAGTTTGGAATATTCTTCAAAAATTTCCTGTCAGAAATATCTGGAGTTTAAAACTGCTCTCTGAAGATGAGTAGCTCAAAGAACTCACATGCAGAATTTGCTTTGAAGAAAGAAATTCAGTTAATTGGGCGGCGCAGTGGTGCATTGGTTAACGTTGTCACCTCACAGCAAGAGGTTCTCTGGTTCAATTCTCGGCTAGGGTGCCTTCTGTGTGGAGTTTGCATGTTCTCCTGTGTTTTTCCTCCAGGTACTCTGGTTTCCTCCCACATTCCAAAGACATGCATCTGGAGCATTTCTCCCCGGGCCTCCACTGAAAACAGGCTCTGTGGAACCTAGTCGGACTTTCCCGGTCAACAAATAATAAATAAACAAACAAATAAATAAATAAATAAATCAATAAAATAATGTCTTCTACTTTACATGAACTATCTATTCAAATGGTCAGCTTCAATAACAGCTTAGAAAACTTGAGAGAAAGCTGCCATAAACAAACTGAATCCTTTAAAGAGTTACTTCAACAGCATCAACTAAAATATTAAGCATTGAAGAGTCTTTATCTGATATAGATGGAAGGCTCAAGGAGGAAGAAATCCAGGGAGATGTCCTTCAGCAGCAAAATAAATGGCTTATCACCAAGTTGGATGACATGGAAAATAGAGAAAGGAGGACTAATGTGATAATTTTAGGTTTACCAGAAAAATCTGGGAGATGATATTATTTCCTTTCTTAATTCAAGGTTACCCGAAATCCTAGATCTAAAAGAAAGATTCTCTTATGGTATAGAAAGAGCTCATAGAGCCATTGGAAAACGTATTCCTTTATCACCATCATCCACTCCCAGGTCAGTAGTGGTTAAATTTCTCTCTTGATAAAGAACTTGTCCTTAAATGTGCTTGGAGAAGATCCCCACTGAAATACAAGCAAAATATAATTAGATTTGACAATGACTTTTCCTCTATAGTTTTGGAAATGACAAAGAAAATCACATGTAAAATTACTTAAACAGAATAAAATAAAGGCACATCTGGCATACCCTGCAAAAATAAGGATTTTTACCTCAAATGAAATAAAAACTTTTAATAACATTGAAGAAGCAGTAACCTTTGTCAAAAACAATAATATAGTTACAGTCCCAGAGGAAATGGACTACATCACTGAAAAAAATAATTGGATTGATGCAAAAAAAAAAAAGAAGCAAAGAACTGACTCAGAAAGTATCCCTTCCACTACCTCTCTCAAAGTATCAACTAAAACTAAAAATATATGCTAAAGGTAACAATTTAATATTGTTTGTTCTTTCTTTAAACATTGTAAATTCTATGTTATAAACTTATAATACACCTATTGCATACTTTAGAGTCAAAGTTTAGTTCATAAGTGACATATTACATCAATAATTTAATTGACTCTATTAGTTTACTTTTGTTCATGACAGTATTTTATAGGGGAAATTAAATGATTTGCTGAGTAGGAAATGCTAAATTTACATTGTACTTTTTAGTACAATAGCAGCTATGCTTTAGTTAATTTAATTTAATTTTCTTAATATTAGTTGCTAATTAATGGGTGGGGTTTAGTTGTATTTTATGACTAATTTCAGTCATTGATATGGTTTTATGATTAATTTATACAAAGTCTTTGCAAATTCACTGGAGCTTATTATAGCCAACAAGTTCATGATTTCAGTTGAACGTTTATTTTTAAAACGAAGAAGTGAAGCTTTTTTAAATGCATGAGACTTGTAGGGAAATCTTCAGTTCCCTTTACGTGGGCATGTCAGTGCATTTGCGAACTGTCATGAATGTAGAGATCCCTTTTGACATTTAACTTCTAACTATAAACCCTACACATTAAATAAATATCACTTTGCCCTTCTTCTTAGATTAATCACATAGAATTTATTTCCGATACATTTAAATGTTTATTTGGATGTTTCTCCTCCCTTTTTTTTTTTTTTTTGTTTGAGGAGTTAAAATGTCTTGAATTGCTAAGTGTTACACTAATTGGAATCTCATTTTGTCTCCTTATTGAACACCATTGTATAAAGTGGAGGAATACTAAAAGTAGCCTGCTTTTTGTTTGCTTGGGTCGGAGTTGACACGGAACATTGTTGTTGATGCTTATATGAAGCATATGTGTCTTGTGGCCAATGCTGAGTTGCATAGGTTTTTGAAAAGATATTCCTGTTCCCCACAGATGAAGAACATAAAATCCTTTAGTTATGAGCAAAAACTATTCCCAAAACACCCAGTAATGTTTGTACAGATCAGTTCTTTTCATTATTGTTGACATTAAGGAGCATTCCAAGAATGCTGTGGAGAAACAATCTGTCATCCGTTGGAACATATTTGGTTTCATGCCAGCTTTCCCATATTCGACATTTGTGTCTCAGTGCTGGTGTGTGGTGGTAGCTCAGTGCGGGGCTCTCTTCATTGTCCCCCAGGCATTTAAGGTCTAGTGGGTGGGTTTTCCCATTCTAATCTAGTTGTGCAGTTGAGTGGATTTTTTGATTACACTTGGGAATGGTGCATGTGAGCTACTGTGTATGTGTTTGTGTGGCTGGTTAGTCAACAGATGTTCTGTAAAAGGGATTTGATTTTACAAATTTCATACAATATACATGACACCAGGTATTCAATTTCAAAGATGAACCAAAGCACCATACCTACACAGCCTACAACAACACACACAGTTAATAAGAAAGTCTGTAAATATAGAATAAACATCTATCTCTATAAGTTCTTTTCACTTAATAAATGACTGCTGCATAAAGTATATTAAATAATGGTATGAAACTGTGGGGATAGTTTTATTACGGATTAGAACAGTGGCCATATTCTTTGTAACATCATCATATGTAATGGTTTCTGTGCTCATGCAGTTTGTCTACAAAAGTAGAAGTTTTCGCACAGAATCAGGCCAAAGGCAGATCCTCCTAATTTGAGGAAACTGTCATTGTGGGTTCGAAGAGCTTACTATGATATAGCTATTGCCAGTCATTGTGTTGGGGGGGTATAAGTCACAATGCTCAAGATACATAAGCTTAGAAAGTTTTGTGACATGTGTTTGACTACCTTACCTCTTCCCAAAAGATATACAAGCCTCATAAATTCAGCAAAGCAAACGTACACACTTCAGCTTCCCCCAGTACAGGTCAAATCCTCTCCAGAAAGCCAACATTACATCTTAAGAAACCACAAAAGAAAAAATGTGTTAGCAGGGGACATTACACCAGATTATTATTGTAAAAATCGCATTCTTTAAGATATGCATCTTGGTAGAAAGAAAATATTCTTGAATTTAATTATCCCTGACTAACAAACTCAGGACTGGATGTTTCTCACCGATAGCAAGTACAGAGGGGACCTTGGGCAGTGTATCAGTGGAGGAGCAGGGGCACAAGTGCAGACATCAAACAATGTTTTGTCATGTTTGTGGTTGTTTTTCTACATGAGAGGCACTTTGGGGAGCATGTAACACAGTAAAAACGGCAGCAAATACAGTTTCTTAAATGGATACAGCAGTGAGACACCCAGATTTGCAGAACATATTAACTCGCAGGTGGCCTTAGAGCACACAAATTGAATTACACATGCCCCATTAACCACACAAGTTCCTACTACAAACACTCTAGGGACAATTAACTCAAAAACAATACTAATGTATAGCAATTGTACAGTGTGATGTGGGCTCATGCTTTCTTTAAAAAAAAAACAACAATAGCTGGCAAACAGACATGGCGTTCACAAGCATGAGAGATCCATTTTTAAACAGAGGAATAGTGTGATTTTGACTTCACAATTAGAAGAGGAAGAGAAAGTATAAGGTCTTATCCATTACTTGAACTTTACAAAGCTATATATTATCGGAAACTCCATACCTGTAACACTGCTTCTCATTTGATATAGTGGTGACAGAATACAAACAAAGAGCGATTTGTGCATGCTCATTTATCTATGCAAAGGTTGTCCCTGATTTATTTATTTCTATACTGCACTGATGTCATAAGAATAATTTTAGGTACACCCATAATGTTTACACCTATAATGGTATATTTATGGCCAGGGCTCATCCAAATAAAGAAGGCTAAGAACAATGATGGTTGAAATTAGTACTAATATCAGTTTGCACTGATTCTGAACCACATTTACAATTATTTAAAAATGGACAAATTGTGGAGTGTTTGTCTAGTGAAAATAGCAGGTAAACTACTTACGGGTGATCTGCAGGAATATGTAAGTTGCATAATGTTTATATTCAATAGATGCAAGTTGGATGGTTCATTATTTAAAGTTTCATATTAGCATTATAGTATGGGACACAAGGAAGTGAGTTCTGGTCTTGCAACTGTAATAATGGGAAAAGTACACTAATAGAACATATTCTGCAAGTTCACTGAATATATGCTGATGAGGCCTGAAATTCCTGGATTAGTAGAACTTCAAACAGGTGACAATACATGCAATATATTAGTTGACATGCACTTACAGTAATAAATTGAGACTTGTACAAATTAATTCTAATTTTACTTTTGAAATCTGTTAACATGAAGGATTGTGTATAGGTCTGTACTGACACATATGAAAAAAGAAGGGAAAAGTGATTGTTAAACATTGCTCGAGATATGAAAAAGGGAGGTAAATGAAACATAAAGACAAGATATATACATATGGAACCATTAAAACATAGAGAGGGTAGCTGATGCATTTTTCAGTTGACTCATTTTACTACCTTTGGTTTTTCAAATTATTCATAAACTTGCATTCTTTATTGAACAAATAAATAATAACAAGACTCTAAGGCACCTGTATATTGCATATTTTGTGGTGGTTTTGAGAGAAGATAGTTTAAAATTGGGAATTCACTTCACAATAAGAAGAGGAAAAGAAAGTGTGAGGTCTTATCTGATACCTGATTTTTACGAAGGTATATATTATCGGAAACTCCATATCTGTGACACTACTTCTCACTTGATATAGTAGTGACAGAATACAAACAAAGAGCAATTTGTACATTCTCATTCATCTAGGTAATCATTCTAATCATTAAATGCATTCAAAAGGAATTTACTGCTAAAAAGCCTCGGGGTTGTGAAGTTATTATTTCAAATACCTGACAGATTGATTATCTTACCTATTTTTTTTAAGATTTGGTATCATTTATTTAGCATTCATGGTAGCTGTTCAATTAAATTTATAATGCCTAGAATGGTATTGTGTTTTTAATATTGAGGTATAACTGTGATGATCTACTCTATTTAATGCTCTACATCAAGAGTAGCAAAGGAGCTCTTTACTGAAGTTTGGAGTAATGTACAAATACGATATTGAGCTCTATTACATTAAATTTCGATGTATAGTACTGTTTGGAGCAGTACTTATATATGTATTGAAATACTACATGTCTAGAACAATACAATTTGAACTCTTCAACCAATGCATCAGAGAAAAAGTGTTTTGTGGATTTACAATGGCTCACTAGGTTGATTGTTGATACTATTGTAGTTAAGTCTTAAAATTTTGGTCATAGTATATTATATAAGATAATTACTAAATGAATGAGTCACTTTACAGAAACTCATGAAAGTTGAAAGGTAACTGGTGTAGTAAATGTCTCTTGAAAATTTTACCTACATTTTATGAATATTTGATTTTGATTGAAATACATATTTGATTTACTATGCATAAAGTAAATTTGTTCCAGTTATCGCCTTCATTTTGTATTAAGGTAATTTTATAATAAATGCATACTTATGTGCATGGATCAAACTAGAAGTATATGATGGAGTTGATTATTTATTATCTCCAGAATAACATATAATGGAGCCTCTAACTTCTCATTGTTATTTGATTTATTGTTGGTAATGAGGGTTAATCTGACTGAACATTTTAGTTCTTTCAGATTAGGAATGATATTCATTCCATGTTTGTTAAAAGATAATTTTAAATATTTGTCTATACATGTGTTTAAAATTAACTATTGTACTCTTATTAGTCTTACCTTTTGGCCTCTTCTAGTATACATATTATACAACTCAAAAGGAAATAAGAAGGTTTACTACATTATTAATATATGTATGGAAGATATGCAGCAAATAAGTAACAAAATAACTTGCTATTGTTTCCTATCAGAACTCTTCAATAAATAAATTAACTGGATGAGTATAGAACTTCTCTCACTAAATGTGAATGATTTAAATATTCCAAGGAAAAGATCTAGCCTACTTAAATATCTAAAAGTAAACAAAGCACAATTAATATTTCTACAAGAAACTTACTTTAAAGCTAATGATGATTTCATTTGGAATCCAAATGATTTCTTAAAGCTGGAAAAACAACTCAGCAGGATTCACCAAACACGATTTAATCTGATAGAAATCTTTTTACACTCTGACGTCTCGGCCTTCGCCTTCCAGGAGTATAACACAAGTAAAACAAGCTAATCTTATATACAAGTTAAACCAATTAATTAAAGCAATCAAACAATCATCTTATTAAAAAAATCAATCAACTGAGCAACATTTTCCAGTTAAAATCCTCATTAAGCCCATTTGGATATAGAGTTTTAAACTTTAAAATGTAAACAGTTTCTTTATACAGTAACAGCTGTTTAATTCTTAACAAATCAGTATCATTATCAGATATTTGTTCTAAAATTGATGCTTTTAACAACCTTTCATCACTATTGTGCATTTCAAAAAAATGTCGAGCAACAGGACTTTCATTCTTAACATTAATTATGTCCCTAACATGTTCTAATAATCTCACTTTGAAAGATCTCTTTGTTTCTCCAATGTAAAATTTATGACAGGGACATTTTAGTGCATAAATAACTCCCTCTGTCTTACAACTAAAACAATTATTAACTCTAAAAGGGATATCATTTATATATTCAAAATTAAAAGTAACAAAACTGCATGCCTTGCATTTACCACACTGGTAGGTTCCTTTGTGTCTAACTTGTTCTACCATTGTATCTGTAGGGATACTAAATCTACTTCGTACCAGGAGATCTTTAATATTCCTACCCCTTCTGTATGAAAATTTTAAGTTTACATTTAGCCATAATTTGACATCATTCAAGGTACTGAAATATTTCCAGAACATTGATACAATTTTAACTAATTCAGGGGTATAACAGCCATAAGTAGTAACAAAATACATAGCTTCACTGTACATTTGTTTTTTTCGACTAAGGGAAAGTTCAGATCTTTTTTTTGTGTAATATACTTTCTTTATTATGATTGTTAACATAGTCCCATAATTTATTAAGACTTTCATCCAAACAGGACATACTATATCCTCTCATCAAAAAAGAGTTATATACAAAATCCAATTCCTTTTTGAGAATCATTTCATCATTACATAATCTAAAGCTCCTTAACATTTCTCCATAGGGTAAAGAATTTTTAGTGTGGGGAACATGTCCACTTGTACCATGTACATATAATGTAGGGCCTTCAAATTTTCTATTTACAGAAGTTATTAATTTATGGCCACTAGAAATATCAAGAATCACATCTAAAAAAGGAATTCGTGGGCCCATAATTAAACCATCGAAGTCCAAAGAAAATCTATTGCACTTCAAATCTGAAATAAATTCTGTAGCCATAGATTGTCCCCCTTCCACTAAAAAAATTAAATCATCTACATACCTATAGTATTTAATAACATGTTGTTGAAAAAACTTATGTTTATAAATATATTCCATCTCAAAAAATCCCATAGCCAGATTTGCATACATGGGGGCAAAAGAAGCCCCCATGGCTGTTCCTCGTTTCTGATGATACATGGAATGATTAAATTCGAAAAAATTATTAGTTAAGGAGAAATATAATAACTCTATAACAAACTCTGAAACAGGTGACTGACCCAAAAACCATCTCAATGCCTCTAGTCCAAAATCATGGCTTATGTTTGTATAAAGACTTTTGACATCCACTGACAACCAATACATTATTTTATTCCACTTTATATCCTCAATTTTGTTGGGCGGCCACGGTGGTGCAGTGGTTAGCATTGCCGCCTCACAGCAAGAGGTTCTCTGGTTCGATCCCCGGCTGGGGTGCCTTCTGTGCGGAGTCTGCATGTCCTCCCTGTGGTCGCGTGGGTTTCCTCCGGGTGCTCCGGTTTCCTCCCACATCCCAAAGACATGCTGCAGGTGGATTGGACACTCTAAATTGGCCCTAGGTGCGCATGTGAGTGTGCCTTCTGTGGAAGGTTGGGCGCCAGGCTGGCAACTCGGCACTGTAAAACTCCACTGCCAATCAATGTGTGGACAAGGTGATCCGCTGTGGCGACCCCTAACCGGGAAAAGCCGAAAGAAGAAGAAGAAGAAGATCCTTAATTTTGTTCAAAAAATCAAATACATCTGTTAAAAAGGAAGGTAACTTTTTAACATAAGCTATCAAATAATCATCTAGGAAAATGCCTATATTTCTTAAAAAGTAGTTATGACCTGATACTATGTTAATGTTAAGATGTTAAGAATGAAAGTCCTGTTGCTCGACATTTTTTTGAAATGCACAATAGTGATGAAAGGTTGTTAAAAGCATCAATTTTAGAACAAATATCTGATAATGATACTGATTTGTTAAGAATTAAACAGCTGTTACTGTATAAAGAAACTGTTTACATTTTAAAGTTTAAAACTCTATATCCAAATGGGCTTAATGAGGATTTTAACTGGAAAATGTTGCTCAGTTGATTGATTTTTTTAATAAGATGATTGTTTGATTGCTTTAATTAATTGGTTTAACTTGTATATAAGATTAGCTTGTTTTACTTGTGTTATACTCCTGGAAGGCCGAGACGTCAGAGTGTAAAAAGATTTCTATCAGATTAAATTGTGTTTGGTGAATCCTGCTGAGTTGTTTTTCCATTTTTCTCGTTTTGGTGCTGTTGTTGCTGTTGATTTCTTAAAGCTCTCTAGCTCCTCATACAGTAAAAAAAAACAGAGGAGTATTAACATTGTGGAGGAAAAGTGTTACTAATCCTCAAGTAATATATAATTATGAAGACAAAGATGGCCTTTTATCAATAGTGATAATATGATATAGTAATATAATTTGGACATTGGTGAATCTTTATTGGTTTCCAGGTATAGGAGTAGGAACAATTAAGAAGCACATAGAACTTATTAATAAGACTTAAAAAGGTAGTCTAATTGTAGGAGGGGATTTTAATTGTATCTTAGATAGTCAGGAGACTACAAGTAGATGGCCATTTCGTTTAACATCTACAAGAAGAACTCTTAAGAAATGGTTAGATAACATGCAGTTATTAGATTCTTTTAGTCTTAAAATGAAAGTTCATTACAATTTTCTTATAGTGATTATAGATTCAATACCCAAACAAGAATTGATAAATTATATGTATCCCAAGATTTAAAAATGAAAATATCACATTCTTCCATAATTCCCTGCCCCATATCTGATCACAATTCAGTTACACTAAGAATTCAAATGAACTTTAAGAAACTAACACTTACTAAAAGAATTCCTGCATATTTTACTAAATTAAATGAGTTTAAGACTTGGTTAGATTTGGAAATAAAATATTTAGATGCGAATAATACAGGTGATGTAAATGTAGTTATTTTATGGGATTCACTAAAAGCATATCATTACGGTAAAATCATTTCCTGGCGTAACAATAAAGTAAAAGAATGGGAGCCTGAATTAGTTAATATTCAAAAACTCATTATAGAAATTAACCTCAAGGATGTGGAGAACCTGGTTGAAAACAAAAAGAAATTGGAGAATTGAATAAAAAATACAATGACATTATAATACATAAAACCAATCTGGCACTGGAAAAATTAAAATTAAATTCATACACTGTCTCACCAAAATATATGCAGAGTCTAGCAATGAGATTAAAAAGGTAATCCATTACAAACAATATTACAAATGTAATTCATGAAGGGGAAAACAAGAAAAATGTATCAGATATAGGTGATATATTAGATGCCTTCAAATCCCATTTCACAAAGCTTTATAATATTAATGATTAGCCTAGCAATGAGATTAAAAAGGCAATCCAAATTTAAATAAAACACCAGATAGTTTAAACATAAATATTCAGAAACAAATAACATTTAAAGAAATTAAAGAGAAAATTAAGGAAGGCAAAAATAACAAAGCTCCAGGCATAGATGGAATCATTATAGAAATGTATAAATTACTTCCATCATCAGTCATAACAGTACTTCAGAGGGCATTAAATGAAATTTATCTACAAGGCATTATTACACCTTCATGGAGATACACATTGATTACACCTATTTTAAAAGAAAATAAAAATCCCAACTTGTGTAGTTCATACAGACCTATTTCACTTCTAAATAATGATTATAAAATTGTTATGTCTATTCTGGTTAACAGCATTAAAAAATCTCTAACTCAAGTCATTAATGAGGATCAAATGGGGTTTATTCACAATAGACACACTCAAGACAACATACAAATAATTTTAACCATTATAGACCTCTTAAATAGAGACAAAGCTGAAGCTTTAATAGTAACATTAGACATTAAAAAGGCATTTGTCTCACTAAATTGGGATTCTTTTCAAAATACTGCAAATTTATAATTTCCCCTCAAGATTTATTAATTTCATAAAAAAACATTTATAAGGATAATCTATCTAATGTAAAATTAGGCCCTTTCCCATCAGATGCAATTAAAATTACTAAGGGTACCGAACAAGGATGCCCTATGTCACCACTGTTGTTTGCATTAGCAATTGAACTTTTTTCTTCTACTATTCCTCTTAACCCTAAAATTAAAGGTATTGAAATTAATAATCAAATTAATTCCAAAATTATGTTCTTTGCTGATGATATTCTACTCACTTTATTAAATTCAGAAGAATCACTATGTGAACTAAATTTATTAGCTGAAAAATGTTATCACATTTCAGGTTTAAAGATTAATGCTTCCAAATCAAAACACATGTTATTAAATAATAAAAATAATTCAATTTCTAACATAACTCCAATTGTTGGGAAACAGGTTTTCTTCTCTTGATTACCTAGGAATTGTTTTATGTGAAACGTTAGAATTATCTCTATCTACAAATCATAATAATACTCTGGGTACACTTAAATCATTAATAGTGAAATGGAATAAATTGTTCCTAACATTTGAAGACAGATTGCAGTTAATAAAGATGGTACTTCTCCCAAAGGTAAACCACATCACTTTAGCAATGCCTATTATGCCTAGTAAAAAAGTTTTAAAAGAATTAAATAGAATCTTTGTAAGATTCCTTTGGTATCCCAAAAATAGGATTGCTTTCTTAAACCATATTAGACCCTGGGAAATGGGGGGCATAAACTTTCCTGATTTAGAATCTTACATTAAAGCATCTATTCTTAAAACAGTTATACATTGGATAGACCCAAAAAGTTCTTCTGCTTGGAAACATTACATACTGCTATTTTTCAGGAAGAAAATAAATTAGCAAAAAATATACAACTGATTGGACAGAACAATGTATTCTGGAATATCATCTGTATCAACTTACAATACAATTTCACCAAGCCTACTAACCTAAATTATATAAATTACATTTATAACACTTTCTGGAAATTCATAAACAATAATATTGAAATCAAATTATGGTTTCAGTTATTAACTCCTTTTAATATTACAAAAGCTTTGTTAATAACATTTCCATAAATACTCTTAACACATGGAAAGGAAATCATGTCTCATGGTATCAATGTAAAGAAAATCTAACAATCATGAATGTCAATCAGATAATTAATACATTTGATCTATCAAGTAGTGACTGGTTAGTTCTTAATAGTCTGGTACCATATATGCAAGATATGTGTAGCACAATATAAAATTCTTCATTTAACTCCATACCTAAATTTATATTTTATCTACATGAAGTATTATACAGAGACTTTAATTGGATATGTTTAACTTCAAAGTTATATAAAATTATTATTAGTTACAAAACAAATTCTAACCAGAAATTTTGGAATTTTATCAATAAAGATTGTTCATTGTTGTTATCCAAGGAATCAAAAATAAACATACTATATTCTATTAAGTTAACTTCAAATATGCAAAGTTGGAGAATCTTTGCATGGAAATTCTTGCATAGAGCCTTTTACACCCCTAATAAAATAGCTAGATTTAAAAATACTAATGAGGCAATATGCTGGAGATGTAATCTAAAATGTAATGTTCATTGGTCACATATTATATATGACTGTATTCATACTAAAACATTTTGGGAGGATATTGGTGAATTTCTGCAAGCCATTTTTACTGACTCTTTCATTTTGTCAAAGTAATTAATTCTTCTGAAAAAAATTGAAACCACTACTATGAAAAAGAAGGAACTTTATCTTCTTTGGACTATAATGGCTATCTCAAAAAATGCATCACTAGGAAATGGAACTCCTCTATCATCCCAACAATTGATGATTTTCTCACTCTATTGAAAGAAGTAGCACTGTTGGAAATTAAAGTCAAGGAAATGAGGATCTTTCCGAAGAAATGGACTAACACTCCTCAGGAGAAAGTTCTCTCACTAATAGAGACACTCAAAATGGACACAATTTTATCTTCATAAGAAAAGAGGAAGCAAGAATGCAGGTTATAATTTGTTAATGCTTGTACAATAACCTTTATTATTTGTCTGTGTATCTATGTTTGTATTCCTTTTGACTTTGTCTGACCTGAGGCCATTGTATATTCTGTAAATAGTTAATTCAATTCACTTTTATTTGATCTGTTATATTTACTATGTATTGTTTTTTTAAAAAAAAGTTTTCTGAATAAAATTATTTGAACACAAAAAAAGAAAAGTGCATGCTAAAGTAAGACCTGTTATTCTATCAACTGTCTCAGTTTATACAAGAGTAATTTTTAGTACTGTTTATATTTTCCTCCAGTATATCTGGCTTTGTCAGGATTTATTGCATTAACAGGTTGAGAGGTACATGCAAATAAATTGCTTTATAGAATTAGGCATAGCCAAACCTCTCAACTGTCCCCGATTTTGGCTCAAAATGTTGCTCTTCCACTAATAATCCCTCAACAAAATAGCAATTTTGGAAGAAAACATGGAGGGTTTACAGTTAAGAAATAACTGTAATAATCAGAGTTATATATTACTTTTATTTCAGAAATGCATGTAGATTCTTTTATTTTGTCAGTTGCTCAAGTTAGCAGTACTAATATTAAAAAAGTGTTACTTCTTTGACAGGTTCCCAGCTGTATTGTGTGGCTATTTTATATTTTTGCATCACATTTTTGGTCCATTTTTTATAAAATTGTGTTTTTTGGCAAATTAGTGGCAAATCATTAAAGACTGAAGTTAGAAAATGACAGACATTTGAGTTTCAGATGTCATGCCCTTCAGACAGTTCATACTAATGCAATACCTACTATTCTATTATCTTTCTAAGTTTATAAGAGCAATATTTAAAAATTGTCTGTATTTTTGGGCCTTTGTTCCACTTCTATGTATGGCTTTGCCCAGATTTCTTGCTCTGAGGTTGAGAGGTATGACAAATGTGTCAGGGCGATCACAGTCAGCCAGAGACATTTCAAACTGTGACATACTTGTTGTACCCCACTCCCCCATGTAGTGCTGGATGTATCGAAGCAAGGCAAGGAGCAGTTATGCAGTGTAAATGTGCAGAGTATCTCCCATCCAGGGTAGACACAAGTGCTATAGTGGCTTTTCATCTGTCCTTGAATTTGCAGAATGGTCTGGTTTCTGTCATATTTTTGTACTGTTGATTTATGCTTATTACTCAGAAAGTGCCTGTTGCTCTGTGTTTAAGTAGCAATGCTTTAATGACCATCAGGTAAGCTTGTCTGTGATTGTAAGATGCATGTAAGCTTTAATAAGCATACTGTTAAAGAATTGCCAACATTGACAGCCTTTCTGTTGTTGCTATGCAGCGAATACTTACATAACTAGATAATTTATAATCCTTGGGTATTGAAATGCATATGGTAGTATTTGTAATAAAGGACAGTATTACATTAGTTTAAGAAGCTCGTTACACTTGTTGGAGACTTCCAGTCATCTCTGCAGGCTTTACCCGTAAACTAAACAGAATGCCAATCTATCATGTGTGGTCCATAACCTGTACCGTGATCCTTTAAGCAATGTATCTTGAGCTTGTTTCTTGTTTGTTTTTCACTTTTTACTTTGATCATGTTTTCCTCATGAAACAAGTAGATAGTTGTCAGGCAGCAGGTCTTTTTTGATAAGAAACATTTTTACAAGTGGGGGCATCACAGAGATTGCTACTTTCAGCATGTTACTTAGTACTTTAATAAAGCTTAATATAAATTATAATTAGAACTGCAATGCAAGGAGTCGTGGTTTGAGTCGAATGCTGCTTGTTTTTCTTATACTTGATTTTGACTGGCATTCCGGTAATGTATTTAAAAAGTAATTTATTTTTTCATGCATCACAACCTTTTTGTTTCCATCTAGATATTAAGTAAGCTGTCATGCAACCAATGCATTGAAATATTTTTTTTCTTCTACACTTCATTTTGTCTTGATTGAACTCTCATAATGACAGTTTGGCAACCAGGGCAGCGTATTTAATTAAAGTTAGTTTATGTGGTTTTGAGCATAGCTCCTCCCCTTTCTAGTTGGCCGCACACCTTCCCATTGAACCCACCCATTCAGCAGTCTCCTGCAGCCCCCCTTTAATTTGAAGTCACCAGCCACCACTGCTATACGGATTTTCAGTTAAAAAATTCTAATTAACCTCCAAAGATTAGGACTATTGTTAACCATCCATACTTACTTATGACTTGTTCTGGCTTTCTGGATTTATTGCTGTTTGCACTGTTTTGAGCAATTTTCTGAACAGAAGGTACAACTGTTATATTTGTGTCACCAAAAAGTGTTTGGATAAGTTTAAACTGATTCAGATGGTGGGTGGGTTTTCCATAGAGGGTGGTTTCTCTAGTTCCCTCCAGCAAAGGGAAGGCCCATAGGGGGTAGTTCCTCTGGTTTGCTCTATTAAAGGAAACACCCATAGGGATGGTCCTCAGTGGTACATGCCCCAAAAGGTCTGTAATAAATACACACATCTGAACCTTTCTGATTAATAACACTGCAATTACTGCAAATTCATGTAATGGCCCCCTTAAGAAGATTGAAGTTCCAGAAAGTCAAACTTCATATAATCAAGACCATTATCAACATTCCAAAATGTCAAAGCTTTTATATGGGGATCACAGTGCAGTGGGTATCAGGGAATTTACCTTTTTTCTCACTGTAGTGTGAGCTTGGAGTTGGTACATATAACATGGATAGAGTACAGGGGCAATTGCCCCCCACCCCTGCAAAAGTGTAGAGTTGTGTTATTTAGTCTTGTTCAATGTTTTGAAAAGTTGATCAAATTGTCTTGACCATATGACATTCAATTGTCTGAAATTTTGATCTTCTGACATAGACACACACACACACACACACACACACACACACACACACTCACACACACACACACACACACACACACACACATATGCACGTGTGTGTGTGTGTGTGTGTGTGTGTGTGTGTGTGTGTGTGTGTGTGTGCAACTATACGTTACTTATATAAAATCACCTCTACTAAATGAAATATGTAAGCAGTGCTATGGTTGACTTACAGTGCAGAAGAAATACAGAAGATAATATATTTAACCAGAACTGTTCCATGATGGGAAGATATACATATTTACTTGCATCTAATGTGGGAGAATTGTAGTCAAAATCTGCAGAACTGGAAAATACTACACTTCTATTTCGATCTGATTTCTGTTTATCTAGCTAAATGAAAATATGCACCTGTCTCTGTTCCTCAAGGCAATGCATCTAGTCAATCACATCATAGCTCATTTTCTAACCAGTTCTTCCTCAAAAAAAATAGCTGATAAGAAGTGTCATCATCAACAACAAACCTCAGCTAGTGAAAATATAATAATGTTATCACCAGGTAACGTCTCCTATTATTAATTGCAAATGTCAAAAGTGCTTTCATCATGAGTAACATGACCATGTGAATTAACATGCATACAGACTAATGCACCATTGCACATCTTGCTGTACTTCTTCTGGTGAGCCCAGGATTTAAATCCTCACACAGTTCATTGTTTTGCCCTAAGGTCAAAAAATGCTACATGCTGAGCCATACTGAAAACAAAAACTGTAGATTGTGAACTAATTATATTGTTAGCCACTGCCATACAATATTGTGATGATATTCATAGGTACGTACTAAGCTATTTGTCAATGAGGATCTTTAAAAGTATAGCCCTGCATTCCCATAAAGTTCTTATCCCTTATAATGCAAGTATGAGTAACTCAGCACTGGTTAGAGAATTTTCATTTTATCCCGATCTGTAAGGAAAAAGGGTGCAAACCGAATGTGGATTTGCAGATTTCCATCTATCCATTCATTCAGAATTAGTTTGAATAGTGAAATTGAATCACTTTGCTTTATGTGGACAGGAAAGCAATTCTGAAGAAATGATATTCTCTGTGATATATATATATATATATATATATATATATATATATATATATATATATATATATATACATATATATGTATCCAACATGTTCCATTTATATGGCATTGGACTTGTGGCTATCCAGTAGATCAGAGAGGGTAGAGCCTGCTGAGGGTCTGTTTGAGGGGCAGGCTTATCCCTTCCATATGTATGATACTGAGATTTAGAAGTGTTGTGGTCAATTAAGTTGTGTTACGTGCTTGGACAGGTGCATACTGAAGGGGCATTATACTCAATTATTAGCCTAATACATTTCAAATACAGTGGCATGATCATATCCCTGGTCCTAGATACCACACACTTAAGCTGTGCAATGAAAAATAACTTTCTTACAATACTGACTACATGGTGATTGAAGGACAGTTTGTTATTCATACAGGTTCCCAGATCCCTAACTACTAAATCAATTTTCAGAGGTGTGTTATTGATGTGATAGCTACAGGGGAGGTAATGTTTTCCAAAGAAGACTATTATACAATATTTGCCATTTAGTTTTAGTCCAAGTTTATGATACCAGCTATGTGTTTGGAGAAGGCTCACTTGGAGGATCTTGCTGAGTTTATGATGACACCAAGTTTAAAGTCGTCTGCAAACTTGGTCAGCCACAAACCCTTTACATTAATTTTGATATCTGGAAGTAAATTCTAAAGAGGAATGGCCCTAGGACTCAGCCCTGAGAATATACCACTAGTGATATGTCTTTGAAGGAACCACCTTCCTTAATTTACTGGGCTCTGTTTGTGATTCATTATGTTACCCACTGAGTTGCATAGGGATTAAAATTTAGCTGTGACTGTTTACCAACAATAAGTGATTATTGAATGGTATCAAATGCCTTTGTGAGGTCTAGATATGTAGTATGTACTGATTTACCCTCATCCATCACATCAGTAACCTTCTCAAAGAAGTCAACCATTTAAATGGGCAAGATGTACCCTTGACAAAACCAAATGGGCCTGGTATAAATGTTTGTTAGTTAATGATACTATTATTAATTATTCAATAATGACCCTGTCTATAGCACTACAGATGAGATTGGAAAGACTTATGGGTCTATAACTACCGTGATCCATTGATGATTTACTTTTGTGCAGGGGTATAACTGTTGCTGTTCTCCATTCATCTGGTTGGTATAAAGCCTGTATGGAGATTGATATTGAATAGTCCCTACATAGGATTTGGCAGATCCTGCTTCAGGCTGGTCAGTATTCAGCCCAGTATGTCATCTGGCCCCATAGAAGTAGTATTCTTGGCCTTGGAAAGTGCTTTGATGACTTGTTCTAGGGAGGTTCCAGGAGGGTGTAGATGTGGGTATGTGACCTGGGTATACAGGGGTAGAGCAGGAGGTTACTTTATATATAAAATTTCTTTAGCCACCAGTAAACTGACTATATCATCAGGGTCAGAGTATGTGTTATTATTTACTTTTAGATCTCTGCAGTACTGGACATTGTTTCAGAGGTTTCTAACATAGTTAAAGAATGCTTAATGGTTGCCTTTTGCCTAAGTGGCTATTTGCACCTCATATTTAGCTTTGGTTAATTTGATCAGGAACTGGAATTCATACCTTTTACCTGTCCAGATTTTTATAGAATGCACACAATTTTGCCACTTATGTTTGGTCTGTTCCTTATAAAATTTGTAATTTCCTGGCAAATCATTGAAGAGTGATATTACTAAATAATAACATACATTTGAGTTGCAGACTTCATATCCATCAGAAAATGCATGATAATGCTAAACCTTTTAGTATATCAGTTTTCTAAATTTATATTTATATATTTAAAAAATTGTCCCTATTTTTGGGGCATTTCCCCCCATTATTTTTGGTTTTGCACAGATTTCTTACATTTATAGGTTGAGCGATATGCTGGAATTCCCTGTTAATTTAAGCAAGAGTGTTTTTTTGACATCTTGATAGTTACATTTATTATTGCATAAAACAAGCTTTTTTATTGTACAGCTTTTTTATATTTGGTTTCCACCATAGGGAGTTGTTTTTAAATTTGGCATTGTATTTGCTTTGGATAGGGACAAATGCACCTTTTGTTAGTTTCTCCAAATCTTTTGGGTTTCTAATACCATGACGGGAATGGACCCCATTTCTAAGTCAAAGTGTGATAAAAGTTCATGAAATTAGTATTGTTTCAATCTTTGATGTTATCCAGAAGTGCTCGATGCAGCACCCACAATGTGCCCAGCAATGACTCCTTCTGCAATTTGCAGTTGCATGCATCGGTAACATATCTAAATACGCTTGTAGATTCTTTTTTATAAGACCCATTGCTCCTACTACTATTGGAACTGTCTGGGTATCTTTCTTCCACATTGCTCTCCTTTCTGCCTGCAAAGCTTGATATTTTATGATTTTGTGCCTCTGTGTATGCAAGACACTGTAGTAACTGGGTGTGGTGATTTCAATGATCAATGCTACTTTTGTCTTCTTTTCATGGACCACTTTAATCACTTTTCTAGCATCTATCTTTCTAACTGTTGGCAATGGGTGATCCCATGTGATGTAGAACTACATAATTTTCTATGATGTTTTTTGGCTCATGTTTCCAGTGTTTTGCACCTATGTAGCTATTCATATGTGCCAAGAATCTGGAGATAAAGGATATCGCATACAAAGTAGGGTCATCAGTTTGGAGGGGGATTTTGAATTTCACCAAATCATATAGTTTTTAAAGATTAGACTTTGCATAATCTTTGAATACTGAGGTAGTTGTGGATGCTTCCAGCTTCAGTCTTATGGTAAATATAACTTATTTATGGTCCAATTTGAATAGGAAGAAAGTTACAACTGGTGGGAAACAAAGCTGTTCCATATAGGTGAGGACAAATCCAATTGTCTCCACTAGTTGGGATGCAAACTAACTGGTAGATAAAGCTTGTATTTATAAAGTCCAGAAATTTCTGGGTATACATTACAGGGGGGTGTATAAGCCACCCAGATGCTAAAGACATACTTGAAGTCCCTAGGAGAATGGTGTTTGGCCTAATGCATAGGGACTCAATACTAGTCAAGAGGAGTATAGGCTACAGGGGGGCATAGAGGAGGTGCTATAGTTAGCTATGATGTGATAAGGGGGTTAATTAATGGTAATTTGGATGTAGAACAGGTCTAGGTCTTTATACTGTTTAATGAGCCTGAAGGTGATATTTTATTTTATTAATGTGGAGGCACTGTGCATGTTAGAGCCATCATCTAGTGCATTGGGTCTGAATGCATGGTAGGTGTTGAAACCCTCCACTGATGGTGTGATCTTCATTGCCTTGAAACAGGGTTTTGTGGTGATACATATATCTATGCATTCTAGGGAAAGCAGTGGCTGTAGGAAAATATTTTGAGGCTCCTAGCATTGAACAGTCATGTATTTAGTTTATTTGGATTTTTTTTCATGTTGGAAACTTTTGAAGGCAGACAATTCCTAAGTAAGGCACTATGGGGTGGGAAAGGTTTTAGCCAATGTACTAAAGCTATGCGGAGATAGGTGCAGGCCATTCCTGACAAATTATTTAGGAGTTTCTTAGATCTCCTCCCAAGCTAATATACATTGCAACCCTATTGAATGACACCAGAATATAAGCCAATTATTTAAGTCAATAATCCTTTGTTCATATTGCAGCATCCGTCTCAGTTATGGTAAAATGCTGCTTAAGGTGGTGTTCATGCCTGCCTTGGTCATGTATTCTGAGAACTCCATCATATCTCTCTTCATAGAGTGCAGGATGTATGTCTGAAGTAATATACTCACAAGTGTACTGTAAGTATATCACATGTGTACTTGCAGTGAAGGGAATTGAGTGCTTGCATAATATAGTGAATCCTGGTACCCAATAGGCAACAAACTGTGACCATCTCCTTACTCAGCCTGGTGAGGGATGCATCAGTGTGTCTCACTATGAAGTCACTGTGACTAGGATGTTGGATTGTGTGGAGTTTTGCTTTATGAACTACTGATTTGAGACACTGAGAGCATTAAATATTTGTTTCAAGGTGGAGGCTACATGTGTTTAGTGCTTGTAATGTTGCTGACGGTACTTGTTTCTTAGTTTACATTTAGGTGGCATCTGTGGTTTGGGTAGCTTTCTTTAAAAGCCTGAACATATGTAAGTGTATGATAGGGTATAGCATGGCACTGTGTGTTACTGACAGCCTGCTTGCTATATGTAATGGCTTTATGTGAGAGCTTTATCTCCTATAACATTATTTAACTATGTATTTTACACATTGGACCAGTTTAAGTACTAGGTGGCTGTCAGTAGACACGAGACAACTGCTACATTGTCTCAGGATACCCATTTCAATGAAGCTGACTACAGATACAATTGGAAATAGCAAGGCTATGAATCCAGGTACTTCCTAATGTGTGGTGAAGGTTGAAGTAGTACCTGTGAGGTTTGGAGTTGATACCTGAAAGTGATGTCTGAATAGCAGTGGAGATACTATTGATCTCAATAGAGCTGCATACAGCTAGAAATCAATGATCTGTTGCTCCTTTTCTCTGCAGAAGCAACGGCTAGCATTAATCCCAAGCTGTAAGTCAAAAACAAAAAAGGCACAGTCAAAGTCTCGTAATGCAAATAAACTTTAATAATTTGTAAATAACACTTAACACGTTTAAAAGTCAATACTTAGCACTTTTGTCCATGACATAGACTTTTTCAGAGTACAATCAAGCTTATATACAGTTCATCAGCTAATCACATTACATTACATTCATACATAAAAGTTTTCAAACCTAAAAAACTTCTTGAAAATAAAACCCCTCCTCAATACCTGAGCGGGTTGTGAGCAGGTTGTGATTTAATGAGCCGATTAATAAAAGAAACTAAGCGAAAGCTACAAAAATTGGACCATGAGATAAAGGTTTTGAATGCTAATTTAGAGAAAGATTTATTATTTAATTCTTAGAGGGTTGAATATGAAAATGTTTTTATGAAAATTGATAGAATTGTGGTAGAAAACAAAGATAGAAAAAACGTTTTTTTGAAGATAAACAAGAGTATGAGATGAAAAAAGTATACCCAATCCCCATTGTGCATAGTAGTAAAACATTTTTCGATGAGCAATTAACTCTGGGGATTGACTTGTAATTGGTTCTGAGTTTATCCATGAAGATACAAATTATCTGAGGCGTGAAACAACATCTAACAGTTTTTTGGACCTATGGAGATTTGCAGGTCTGAGAGGCTAGCAAATCAGAAAAAACAGACAGGGTCCCACCAAGTTTATCAAAACCAAAACCAGAGGTGAAAGTAGCAAAAGAAAAGTAAGCATTTCAACAAATAAAAAGTCTCACTATAATGTTAATAACAATGGCAGCCCCTGTTGTACTGATGTAGGTTCATCTGATTAATTTAAGATTTTTAATTTTAGTCATTTAAAGATTGGTGAAGGACATTTTCCCATTCTTAAAATGGGGTTCAAGTTTGTACCGAATTTTAAAACTGATGTGGATAGAACAATGATTAATTTAAAATTGTCTGTTCACAACTTTAATTGGAAGCTGCTATTTCATCAAAATGAGTATTCCCTGCCTACTTGTAACAGTTTAATGTTCAAAAAAAGGAGTGTGTTTATGCCCCCTACTCATCCAGTGATTAATATACATGAAAATATTTGTGGTGAACAGATTAGAAGGGAATACACACACACTGACAATCTTACGAGGTAAGAATGTTTTTTATTGAATGAAATTACAAGTGACAAGAGTGTAAGGGTAATGAAACTGGACAAGGGGGGGAGTTGTGATTGTGGATTATGTGGATTATTCTGGTAAGATGTATGAATTATTGAATGATGAAAGTATATATGAAAGGGTGTCAAAATGAGGTGAATACTTCATATGCTAAGATTCTATTTGTTAGAAGATATGAAAAGTCAAGGTTATATTCTTGGTGAAATATACAAATCTGTTAAGGTCACTACCCTGTTTGTCTGTCAGTATCTGGAATTCCCAAAATTCACAAAAATAATGTAGACTCCCCCCAAGACCAGTCGTGGCTGTTCATTTGTCAAAACTGAATTTTTAGCAGCATTCATTGATTTGAAATATAAGACTGTAGTTAAACAAATTGAATGTGTATTGAGGGATTCATGGCATTTACTAGAAAAACTTAACAATCGTGAGCTTAAGGATAGAGTGATGTTTGTGACAATGGATGTGATAAACTTGTTTTCAGTCATACCTCATGATACAAGAGTGGAATTATTTGATGAACTGTTGAGTCAAGTCAATAAATATGCAGATAATGACAATTTAATATTAAATGATTTTATGAAAATAATTTGGAAAATAAAGTTATTTTTTTTATGGTGAATTATTTCACCAAGACAGGAGTGGCAATAGGGGGAAAATATGTGCCTGTATTTGCCTAAATGGTGTTAATTAAATGGTAAAAACAATACATGTTTAATGTGCCAATGTTTAAGGAAGTGTATGCATATTTTAGATTATTAGATGATATTTTGAGTTTATGGGAAGGAGATGAAATTAATTTAAAGATATTTATTGATTATCTCAACAATACTGCAGAATTTGTGAAGTTTATCTATACATTTGCTTATGAAAGCATTGGTTATATAGGCATCATTTTATCTAAATAGGCAGATTCAATAAACCCTACACAGTCAAATAACACAGTGTGCATAGCCTAGTGCTCAGGGCACATGGCAGTGTACTGGTTTGTATTCAATAAGTGTCTCTGTACAACCACAATAAACATCATGGCATGCTAATTACAGCATAAGCAGCTGAACTGCATGCTAATAATTCATTCCAAGATGGAGGAGCTATTCCACAAGCTATACGGCAACAGGGTAGACTCAAGGCTGGTTTTCCCTCTGAATTCCAAAACCTACTGGAATACCACCAGAGAAAGAAGTCTACACAGAAAGAATGTTTGGGGTTCTCTTGCTTTAAGTCATGTGTATGTGCAATACATTGAAGCCTATGCTGCTGCTGCTAATAGACCATGGCCAAGAAGGAGACAAGTTTTCAGACCCTGGTTAACTTATCATAATCTGCATGAGGTGGAAATTGTAGACCACTACAAGGAAGATAGAGATACACAACAGGAACTCTGCAACCTCTGTCAGCCTCAACTCAGACCAAAGAAAAACAGCAGGGAACCAATACCAGTGGAGACAAAGGTATGTGTAGTACTTGGAATTTTAGCTACAGAAACCTTTCAGAGATGAACAGGGAACACGCTGGGTGTGTCACAGGCATCAGCATCCAGGATCCTCCATCAATTCCTGAATGCTATGCTCCACCATGCCAGTGACCACATATATTTTCCTCATACTGCTGAGGACAGGGCCACAAATATGCAAGAGTTCTACCCTGTAGCACAGTACCTTGAAGTACTGTGTGCCATAGATTGTACACATATAGAAATTGAGGTACTACCTGGGGAACAGAGTAGGATCTACATGTGTGTAATGCCAAGGGAATCATCTTGAATGTGTGTGCTAGCAACCCAGGCAGTTACCATGACTCACATATCTGGCACACCTCCAAATTGTATCAGATGTTTACTAGAGGTAATATCCCACAGGGTCATTTACTGGGGGATGCAGGTTGTGCACTGGAAACGTGACTCATGATGCCCATCAGAAATGTGCACACACACACACACACACACACACACACACACACACACACACACACACACACACACACACACACACACACACACACACACGCACGCTGAAGAACACCATAATAAGGCACATGCTCAAAACAGAAATATCACCGAACATGTGTTTGGGCTGCTGAAGTTGCAGTTCCACAGCCTAGATACATCTGGGGGAGCCCTGCAGTACAGTCCATGTTCATGTACTGAAATATTTACTGTCTGTGCCATGCTTCACAACATTATCCTGAGAAAATAGCTTCCACAAGATTAACAAGTGGAAGGGCACACATCCCACCACCAATGGCAAAATCATCACAGGCAAATGCAAGTGAGGAGTCAGAGGAGGAACCAGCAGCTGCTGCTGGTGTAAGCAGATGTAGGTGTGCTCAATATGCCCTCACATTGGCTAAGAGGCAACACATAGCACATTCATTCAAAACCTAAGGGGCTAAAACCTTCATCCTATGCAGAAACATATAGTAACAGTGATGCCAGGCAATACTCACAACCTTTACCTACCCAGGAAATGGCTGTGTACTCCTAGCATCAGCTAAACACAGCCCTAAACTAAAACTGTAGGAATTGCTGGATTTACAAAGTAAGTTTTGAACCTGGAGTGTTAAAACAGAATTGTGTAATAATATAAATGAATGGCATATCTTTGCATGTTATTACTTAGTTATATAAGTAAGTAAAAGATGGGTGATTTCTACAGCAATTACTTTAACATGTGACAGCAGACTTATATGAATACATATGTCCTCTATCGAGTAACAGGCCTCAAGCATGAAAGATACGGATTCATACCTCTCAAATGTACTGATGGTCACCAAATATCCTCAGTTTGCCATCATACTTTTGTACTAGAAAATCATTAAAGACAGAAGTTAGAAAGTAATGAGACACATTTCATTTTCAGAATTCATAACCCTCAGAAGATTCTTAAAAATACTGATGCAAAAAATGTTTTGATTCTATCAACTGCCTGACATTCTAAGGACAAAATATGCCAAAAGTACAATTAGCAGAACAATATCACAAACACAGATATACTAGACATTAAGTCAGCTATGCATCCTGAGCATTAGATACAAAGCGTATGTATCCCACAGTCCAAAAGATAGAAAACAAGGATACGGCACCATTATTATCACTTGCACTGGGTGTTGTGAGTAAAGAGAAAAACAGTTGTAACATCAGGCTGTACATCTGAGAAAGTAAATACCCTGGCAATCCATCAGTACAGTTCTAAGAAATGCAAACAGATTAAAGTAGCATTTTCTGGTATATATATATATATATATATATATATATATATATATATGTATATATATATTTTTTCTTAGTGACATTTCAGCATATAGGTTCATAGGTTAGTACTAGGCTAACTGCATTTGTCGGCCATTTTAAGTTTAACTATTTACCCCATCTGAGAATTGTGTTTGTAAGGTAAATATCTGAACCATTATGCCAACCCCCACCAAATAAACAGCCCTTGCATGTCTTGAACCCATGACCCTGCACACCATAACCAAAGCAATTTACCAGTAAGCCACCTAATCCAGTATATAGCTGAAAAATGCAGGCATACCTTATCAAGAACAGTATTGTTCTGTGCAGATAAATCCCAAAGCAATATCTTCATATGTGTTATCCACATAAACAAGTCTCCTGAACTTCAGGTTCCCCTAGCTACACTATTCCCTTTTATAGTGTAGATTTTGGCCTGTGAGCACAGCGAAGATACATAGTGCAGGCACTCCATCAGTGTTTGTTGCTAATGGATTGCAATGGTGAATGATTACTGGTAGGGAGAAGTAAAACACAACAGCATTTCGGACTCCCTTAACTGCAGTGGGTGTGTCAGCTAGTTTAGACTTACAAAGTGTAGAAGTAATTGTATCATGGTTTTAAATGTAAGTAAGCAGCACACATTTCACAGTTTCTCTTTATTAACATCCAACATCCTCTTCATTTCTTGACAACTGTATATTATTGCTATTTAATATACACACATTTTAAGGACAATTATACAGAATGCCTTACAGACTGCACATCTCAGATTACTATTCAGATAAGACAAGAATGAGCAACAAACTCAGAGATAAGACAGAGCTGCATTTATGCAATAAGACAGAGCTGCATTTATGCAAACCATAGTCATAAATGATTGTGTGATCACTTCATCTCAAATTAATACATGTACAAACAACTGTCATATGTTTTCTTAGTGCCATGAATGATGTTGCAGTTAGTTGTATGCGCAATGATTTTCATTCTCTGCTGCAAAGCTGTTTCTGTGGCAAAGAGGGATAATGCACCTTTACTGTGTTGAGAAGGTTCATTGGAGGGAGTGTTCAAATCCAGATGTGTGCGAAAATAATTCATGTGCACCAACATAAATTTTTGTAGTGTTTTTGATTTAATAGAATTCCTTTCTTCCTTTTCCACAATTTTCCTTTTTTTTAAGTACCAGTGTTTGCATGGTGCATGGCTTAATGTAAAGAGGGGAAATGGAGAAACACCATGAATGTCATGTTTAGCTGTGTTTATCTCGTTTGGGTGACTAATACAAGTGCACATACCTGGAGTAGTGGTCCACACAAGAAGCATACAGAACACCTGCAAATAGTGCATAGACTGTGTAAAGGTAAAAAATGACACATTGTTGCAGTTTTTGCATTCCATTGTGCAACACTACTAAGCAGCATTGCACCGTGATTAACACACAGAAGTTAAGAATGAATAGGGAAGTATGCAAGTATTATTTAACTATTCCTGTGACAGGAGGTGTAAGTGATAGGGCTGTAATACAGATGGTCCTGAGTCTTAATATAGGAAGTGCAATATATTTTTACTATTGTGGCAGTTCATTTTAAAGAAATGAACAGGAAAATATGCAAGTGTTATTTTAATATTCCTGTGCAGCAGGTGTAAGTGTAGGGCTGACATATACATGGTCGTGGGTTCTGATACAGGAAATTCCAGACATTTTTACTGTTGTTCCATTTCACATTATATTAAATATCACTTCTAACACTTTATACATCATTATAAAGAAAGATTATGCACAAACATATGTAACTCAATCAAAGTGTCTGATATATCAGAAAAAGTGGATGGAATAAAGCCCAAACCTTTATTTAATAATGAGTATTCTGCCTCTGTTAAAACATTTTGGGAAATGTTCCAAACTAACCCATTTGAATTGTTGCCCACATCTTCTTCAAAGTTCTCACATTGTTCGTGGGTGGCAGAAGGAACTGTAATCTTTCACTGAAAATGTCTTTAATGATAATGAACAGTCAGCAATGATTTGTTTTAGAAAACCTAGTGTTTACATGCCTACTGTACCACCTGCTGTCATGCATGTGAGACTGATTTGTATACATTTTTTTGAAACGAGGAAATGGTTTAGAAATAATAGCGATTTGAGTGATGATGAATGACAAGCTTTGTATGATTTGCAGAACAATGGGGATGTGGTCATGCGGCTAGTGGATAAGGAGGGTCCAGTGGTTGTATTGGATGTGGACTACTACCATGATGGTGTGAAAGCAATGTTACAGGATGAGAATATGTATAGGATTGCTGAGTTAAATGTCATAGGGATGATGCAAGCACATATAATGAGTACCCTTTATGAATGTGTATGCTTGGGCGTAATCTGTAGGGAACTGTTTGAATACTTTAAGGTGGATTATGCACTTGTTCCACAACTACATGGACTCCCAAAAATTCATAAGGATCCACTACATCCAACATTTAGGCTAGTAGTGGCAGGTGCTGGGTGGTTGACTGAGCCTATCTCCATATATTTAGATAAACAGCTCAGAGTTGTATTAGGTGATTGTCCTGTGGGATTGAAAGGCACTGAACATTTTTTCATGACTTGCATCAAGCAGTAACTAGCCCCAGGGGGCAGGTGATGGATATTTTGTTCACCCTAGATGTTGTGTCATTGTTTAAATCAATACCCGAGCAGGAGGTTATAACTATGGTTAAGTTTTATCTGACAAGGCATGGCTGGTTAGGCAGCCAGCAGATATTTTTACTGTTTACTTCTTGAGTTAGTATTGGAGCATAATATCATTTTATCTAATTAGACTTGCTATTGGCAGATGGCAGGGGTAGCGATGGGCACTAGTTGTGCCAATTCTTATGCGAATTTGGTAATGGCAGAGTGGGAATACCACGATATATTAAGAGTAGAGAATGTGAATGTATGCTTTTATTGATGCTTTGCTGATAATCTTTTCCTTGGATAGAAAGGGGATGAAGTGTCTTTAATGGAATTCCTGCGACTACTAAATAGCAGCAGTAGTTTTTTGAAGTTTACTATGAAGTTCTCCACTGAAAGAATAGATTTCTTAGCTCTGGAGGTTGTGAGACGTGTGGATGGAAATTTGTCCACTAGGATGCATAGGAAGGATTGTTATCATCTAGCATTCCTGCACAGGACTAGTATGCACCAACAGCATATTTTTTTCCAACATTGTGAAGGGTCAGGCATTGCAGGACTCACATTTGTCTTGTGTGAATCAGGATTTTGAAAGTAGTTTGGAATGTCTCAAGAATGAGTTCATGGGGAGGGGGGTATACCTAGGCAGAAGTTGGATGGGCCTACGAGAAGACCAGCAAGGAGAGAGGTGGTAGGGCTAAACCCTATTTTTCAGGTGAGATAGCACAAAGGTTGAATAGACGCAGGCAGAATAGTAAGATTCCAGTTGTTCTGTCATACACTAATGATGTCAGTAAAGTGAGGGACATCATACGAGGTAATTTGCACATTCTACAAGTAGATGGGAGGACTAAAGAATTGGTGGGTTCGCAGCCTAAGTTCATATATAAAAATATGAGGACATTAAAACAGCGGTTCTGTTATCCAAGGATTTATAATAGATTTGGTTTGTGTGGAGCAGGCACTAAGAAATGTAGTACATGTGCATGTTGTGACTTTATAGATGAGTCACATTTTTTTAAGCACCCAGGAACAGGTTTTTATGGGAGCTGAGAGCAACTGCCGAGTGCAACACAAAGAGTGTTATTTATGTTGCACATTGTAAAATCTGTTTTAAATTTTATGTAGGGAAGACTAATTGTAGGTTGAGGGAGCATATCAGGGACCATCTTTATTGTACTTGAAAGGGCTTTGATTATAGTGCATTAGCAAAACACACTTTAAATGCATGGTTTGAACATGTTTTTGTTTTTCAAGTCCTTCATGTTTTGGAAGAAAATATTAGAATGGGGGATCTGATTAATAAGATGGAGAATGTTGAACTACAATGGATATTGAGGCTTGGAGCTCATCGTGGGTATGGCCTCAATGACTCTGTTCTGTTGAAACCTATATTGAAATCCAGGAAGTTGAAGTGATGAGGGCATCTGTATGGCTTGTTTTAATGTGATTTTTTTAAGGTGTGTTTTTAGAGTGGGTAGTAGTTGCCATTGGATGGTTGTATTTTAAATATATATATATATATATATATATATATATATATATATATATATATATATATATATATATACATATGTGTTTGTTGAGTACAATGATTTAAATCTGATGAAGCAATGTTTTTCATTGTGAAAGCGCTTACATTTACATCTAATAAAACGCTGTTTTGAAGAAGTTTTGAGTGAACTGGAGTCTCCAAGTGACTTGGTCCTGCCTTGTATCTACACGGACATTTTGGTTGTTCGCTGTATATACAAAAATGTTGGCAGGTCACACACATACATGGTTAACACCTCAGTCTGTCATCCATATTTATAAATGATTCATGACTATGTCTGAGAAGCACTTCTTCTGTGGCAAATATGGAAATTCTCCCCTGTGGAAGAAAATGTTTTGTCCCTTATGCATATTTTTGAATCCCACACTGTAAGCATCAATTTTGGCAATGTATAAAGCCAAACATGTGTCAGGTTATGACATTCATGCCCACAGTGCATGTCTGCAAAGTTAAATCGCCTAACGGTTACAGCAGCAGACACCCCTCAAATTAATGTCAAGTGTCAGATTAACCTTCTAGTTTCAAAAATTGCTTTCCTCTCTGCTGCGTGCTGTTGCTGTCTACTTAACATTGCACAAACATGGTTGATGTCATTTCTTGGGTTTGCATACTACCAGTAAAGGTGATAACAGGAATTGGTGGGAAATCATTGCTATTGCTATTGCTTTGGGATTAGGCATGTCTGGTGTTAGAGGGAAAGGAACACAATTTAAGGCACAGAGGTGGGGTGTTCAGCAGTCCAGAATATTTACTGGACTCTTGGTAAAGCATCAAAGCCAAAGACTTCTGCAGGGGGACTATTCTGGCTCATAGTACAAGTCTGAGGCTTGGAATAGTTGTGCCAAGGTTATATGCAGTGTGACTGGTATCCCACACACTGGATAACAGTGTAGGCACTACTTCAACAACCTAAAAAGGTACAAAATGCATACGCTCAACCAGTGGTTGGATGAGTTTTAGTCTAGCAAAATCCCACAGTTGTGTAAGTATGCAAATGAGGAAAATTTATAATACATAGAAAGCTAAATATAGGCAGGACTGGTATGCATAATGCTCTTTTGTTCTTTTGTTTTCACAGCTAATCCTGAAATAGTGGAAAATAGGCAAGCTGATGCTGATCATCTGGAAAGACTGAGGGAAGCAAATGGTATGTATGCAGCACAAAAGAAGTAATATTGTAGCTGTAAAAGTTACAGAAATATGTTTTGTTTTCTATACAGTAGTAGCAAAGTAAACATGCATATCCTTATTGCAAAAGCAAGTATGCATACATAAGTCTGTAGCACCAACCCACTTTAAGAATCAATTGTAAGACTGTAGTCAGAGGTTATGTTTTCAAATACCACGAGTAACAACTATACAATACTGCAATTCTTTAATAATATTGAATAAATTCAATTCTATACAAGTGACATAAATGCCCTGCTAACCATAATCTGTATAAGTGGACCAAGCATATGTGCAATATCTGCACATTGCAAAGATTACATTCAGCAATCCATAACTATAGTTTGTAGTTGTTAAAAAGTATATGTAAATGTAAATCTTCACATAAAATGTTGCAGTATTGTGGTAATGTATTGTATGTCAAATATGATGGTACTAGTCTTATCTTTTTTTTCTCTCACTCTAACTTTTATCTCTTTTTTTTCTATTATGTGTCATCAAAATGTCTCCATGACATCCATCTGTAACAAATCACTAAATACTTCATCACATAACAAAGTAAGCCAACCCCATTGGGTCAGCTTGCCCATGCTCCACTAGCTTTGGCACTGATGCCCACCACATCTGGGACCCAACCTGACAGTACTACTTCTTCTGCCTGTACACTACCTACACCCTTAGGTAGCACTACCCTGACAGCTGCGGCTGTGGTCCTCTCAAGAAGAACTGGTGGAGGTGGGGATTTCATCATCCACCAGGAGATGCCAGGGTTGTTGCATAGAGTTGTGCAACACACCATTGGTGTAGGCTTATACTGGATGGAAAGTATGCTCACCCTCATGGTCTGTAGAAGGAGAAGATGTAAAGCACTCCAGCAAGGAGTGGAGTGAGGGGATAGTGATGACAGTCATGTGGGTGAGGACTAGATTCTCACTGTCTGCAAGTTTGACAGGCATGGGTTTGCATTGTCCAACCCCCAAAACCCAATCATCATGTCCCCCAGCCTTGTTTATCCCTTACTGACCCTGTGTTTTGTCTTATTTGTCCTGTTTGTTTCCATTTGCTTCTCACCTACCCAACTTACCTTACCCAGAAATACCAACATCCTTTGCCCAGTATTCCTCTCTTATTGAAGTGAAAAAAGAACCTGTCCCACAAAACATATCATACCATACATAGCTCTCAATTTTGCATATGTGTCTTCTTGACACACTTGATTTACTTCAATTGGCTATACTACATAATTACATTGCTGTCACCCCTCTTTGTTGAGGGGACAGTCCAAATTCAGCTAATATTCTCTACATATTTAATTTTACACTGTTGAAATGGATAGATATGACTATTTACTACCTCCCTCCAGCATATTCCTATAGTGTTTTCCCTTTGTTCTTCCTGCTCCTTGCCCCATTTAACCACTTTCCTATCTACCCATTTTAACACCTATAATTTGGTCAAAAAATTAAATCTCACACAACGCACATAAATACCAAAAATGCCAAAGAAAAAATAATAATATTGGACGCCTTTACTTTTTGGCCTGTATGTTTGCTTCGAGTTTGGCATTGTGCACCAATGACGAACAACAGTGAATGGATCTCTGTAGTGCTCTTACCTCCATACAATGCCACTTAAACATGCTGCATTATATCAACACGCAGTAGCACACTGTGAATGTACTGTAAAGATTTATTTCCTTGCATTATTACTTATTTAAAAGTATTACATACCCCCAAATTCGAATGACTCTGAGCTCAAAAAGAAATGTGCCAATGCATTTATCACTGCTGCCACAGAATAAGCTAAGGGGCAGGTGTGTTTCATACCCTCAGTACTGAGAAGCCTTAGAATATTAACATTGAGGCTCACACTTGTGCACTGCTTAACTAAGTGCAAACAGGGAAAGCAGCAAACGTGTATCTTGTAAGCAAAAGCCCGCTGCTCATAGGTGCACTTTGCAAAGTGGGCAATAGATTGTATCACTTTGATCACTGTCCATTTAGCCTTCATAATATGAAACTCCATATCTAAACAGAAAAATAAATCGAAGGCACTATCTAAAAAAATGTCACAATGCAGTCATCTGTTACCTCCCTTCCATGCACTGCAACCTTGGTCTCTCAGTACGTGTTCACAATTATATCAACAACACTACATAAATGAATAAATGTTATCTTACATGCCATGCACATCAAATAGTACACATTGCACACTTATCAATCCAGTAGCTTCAAAAGTTTAATATTTTGACAGTTGAACTTCTCTCCAATATTCAGTGCTGATGTCATCCACTATAAGTTATTCTGCGGCTCTGTAAAAGTCAGACTTGTGCTGTGGCACTTGCAAAAATACTGAGATCTATAGTCTGTGTATTTAGGTAGATAGGAGTTCAGTTCTCACTGCAGTCAGCTGGGATGTGTGTGATTGTATGTGTGTGTGTGTGTGTGTGTGTGTGTGTGTGTGTGTGTGTGTGTGTGTGTGTGTGTGTGTGTGTGTGTGTGTGTGTGTGTGTGTGTGTGTGTGTGTGTGTGTGTATGTCTATCTAGTCAGAGGAGCATAAGTGTGTACCTTCAGTTACTACTCCTGTCTCATGGATTACGAATATTTGACACTTGCACATGCCTACACATCCACTTCATGCAGGCCTCCCAACATCCAGTGCTAATATTATCCTCTATAGTTTGTCCTGCAGCTTTATAAAAATCAGACTTGTGCTATAGCCCTTGTGTAAAGTAGTGAGTTCTATATTCTGTATAATTGGATAGGTAGGGGGTCTGTTCTCACTGCAATCAACTGTGTGTGCATAAGTGTGTGTGTGTGTGTGTGTGTGTGTGTGTGTGTGTGTGTGTGTGTGTGTGTGTGTGTGTGTGTGTGCATGTCTATCTAGTCAGAGGAGCATAACTGTGTACCTACAGTTACTACTCCTGTCTCATGGATTACCAATGTTTGACACTTGCACATGCCTACACATCCATTTCATGCAGGCCTTCCAACATCCAGTGCTAATAATATCCTCTATAGTTTGTCCTGCAGCCTTATAAAAATCAGACTTGTGCCATAGCCCTTGTGTAAAGTGGTGAGTTTTATATTCTGTGTAATTGGATAGGTAGGGGGGCGGTCTGTTCTCACTTCAGTCAACTGTGTTTGCATGAGAGTGTGTGTGTGTGTGTGTGTGTGTGTGTGTGTGTGTGTGTGTGTGTGTGTGTGTGTGTGTGTGTGTGTGGTTGTGCACCTGCTTGACATTAAAGAGAACATTTTACACCAGCATGTAGGACACTGATATTACCATTTTCTCCTCACCAGACACTGTTGATATAATTTTAATTAATTTGTTTATCCCTGCTCAGTAGTCTTTTGGCAGTTACCTTTATATTTACTCTTCTTGGTGTGGTTTACTGCTGATATCATCACCTCTAAAGTGTTGTCTGACACTCTCCAAATCAGACTTGAGCTGTGGTGCTTGCCTTAAATCCAGAGTTCTGTATTCAGTGTACTTAGATAAGTAGGGGTTCTTATTGCACTGATGTCAGCTGATGTGTGTGTGTGTGTGTGTGTGTGTGTGTGTGTGTGTGTGTGTGTGTGTGTGTGTGTGTGTGTACATTTACACTTGCTTAACATTAGAGAGTACATTTTACAACCACATGTGGGACACTGCTATTACCATCTTCCTTTCACTAGACTCTGCTGACATCATCAGCTATAGATGATTTGCAGATGTTCAGTTTTCTCATCAGGGCAGGGTCAGAGACTGGCCTGTATGTCAAGCACAAGTCACCTCATCCTATACGATGTCAAGAAATGAAATGAATGTTGCATTACACAAAATAGATTTGGGTCTAGAAGATATGTTTTTAAATGAACAAATTACTATAAGTGAATATGAGTATATGAAGGTCATGTATCCAAGAACACCCACTATATTTGGGATGCCTAAATTCCACAAGAATCTTTCCAACCCCACACTGAGGCCTATAGTCAGTGCAAAGGCCTCAAAAGCCTTCTTTATTGTGAAATATATAGATCAACAAAATAAGGGGGTATTTTCCAACTATTCTCATTTGTTGAAAGATTCATGGGACTTTTTGACCAGTGTAAGAGATAACTTGTACCACAATTACATTATTTTTGTCTTGAGTGACATTCAAGACCTGTTTTCTGTAATCCCCCACAACACTGGGATTGATAGTTTTTTCAATTTGTATCTTTATATGCTGGTTTTGGACACAATAAATCACTTACACTTACACTCCACAATTTAATGGAACTTGTTTTAGAAAATAATTTCTTTGTTTTTGAAGGGCAACTTTTCAAGCAGAGAAGTGGGGTGGCAATGGGTGCAGCATGTGCCCTGGCCTTTGCAAATATTGTAATGGCCTTCTGGGAAGTTAACTACATTTTTAACTCTGAATTTAACAGTTCCTGGTCTTTATACAAATGTTCATTGATGATATTATTATTTTTGGAGGGATATCAAGGATAGGTTGGATCAGTTTTTTAAGTATATCATTGAAACCACAGAGTTCCTAAGATTTATTATGGGGGTCAATACAGAGTGTGCCAACTTCCTAGATATAACTATTAGGAAGAATAGGGAAGGTCATAGGTTTGATTCAACACTTTTTAGGAAACCAACCTATTCTAACTCTCTTTTGCACTTTGATAGTTGGCATCCCCTCCATCAAAAGAGGGCACTAGTCAAAGGCTGGTGTGTCAGACTGGCCTGGATGGGTAGTGATGATGTATGTTTCAGTAACGAATTTAGAAAATTGAGGGACATGTTAATGAAGAGGGGATACCCCAGTGAATTTCCCTCTGATATATTTATGGAAGTGAAAAGAAAGAAAACGGATGATACCTATGTTCCATTACTATGGTTGCAACATAATCAGCATCAAAATTAGTTGTCAAGCAAAATAATATCAATTTCAGTAAAGCTTTTATTCTTCAATATTGTCTACACTTCAGTGCTATAAGTGATATTATAAACAAGAACTGGACTATATTTGGTGTTCAACAGGAAATATTAGATAAAGTAAGAGAAAAACCCATTAAAGTGCATCAGAAAGATGCATGCTTTAAGAATATGTTGGAAAGAGCAGTACATGAACCCTTAGATGGAAGAATGTCCAAATGTGGACATTGTTCCCAATGCAAAAATATCTAAGAATGATCAGGTTTAGTCATTGAAGGTTTTGGCAATATAAAATTGAGAAGGAAATACCATTGTGACAGTAAGGGGGTGATTTATGTTGGTGCCAACAATGAAATGTGTTTTATATGGTAAAACTATTAGAGTGAGAAATAGGATTTACCAACATGTCTATGATATATCTAAAAAGGAGGAACATAATGCCTTGTTCTGGCATATTAATATTTTTTTCAACCCATTCCTTTAAATTTATGGTCATTGATAGTGTTCAAGAAGGACCAAGAGGGGGACCAATAGACCTGTATTTAGAGTACCAGGAATTAAAATGGCAGTTAAGATGTAATGCCGCAGTTAAGCCTGGGCTTAATGAAATTGTATCTATATCTGTTTATTTAAAACTAAAATATATGGCTGCTATTTAATTGGGCTTTTATTAATATTTGCAATCTGCTATGAATGTCATATTCTGTTTGTCTATTTTTACATGTTTTTAAATATTTAAAGCAACTATTGTCTTAGTTTCTGATTGAAGTATAACACAGTATTGAATTTTTACAAAATATGGTAGATCTTTAAGAATGTAATTAGTTCTATTAATGTTTTAGTCATGTGGTCTATTGTTATTGAAGCTGGCTTGTTCTTTTTTAAGTTATTCTGATGAAGTCCAACTAATTGGCAGATGAAAGCACTTAATGTGTGAATAAAACGAGTGTGTTATTTTTACTTCGGGTGCTTTCTTATTGTTCTTGGTTGTTTTCCATTTTTTTGGTGTTTATCATCCTATATGATACAGACTACAATGACAGGACCTTCAGTCTACCCACATACATCATGGAATGATTTGAAGGCCCTGAATTTTCTTGGTGAGAAACACCTGTGTTCTCTCCAGCTGCTGCAGGTATTTGGGGAGGTACATACAAAAGGGAAGAATATACTCTATTAGTGTTCTGATGAGGTTTGTGTACACTGCTGTTAAATCATCCTCAGATCTGGATACAATGGCTTGACTTATGGGGTGCACAATGTAGCCTTTCCATACTACTGTGGACACTTGGTTGTCGAAGTTCAGATTGCTATCTATGTGTGTTTCCAGGCCTTGCTCCACTGGGTTTCAGTATAGATGGAGTGTTGTCAGTGCTGTAATTAGTGGGTAATTCCACATTGCAGAAGGCTGACACATTTTGCATGTAGTTGTAGACCGTGTGGCTTTGGCACCAATCATTTATTTGTGTTAGCCCCTCCAGTAGTATGTTATCATCATCGGTGGCCTCAATGATTGCACCCAATATGCAAGAATCAGCAAACTTGCTAAGACAAAGGCCATTTACTTTATCCTGGAATGTTCAGAAATAGATTCCAAACAGTAAAGGTCCCAGCACAGATCCCTGGGGTACGTCAATGGTGGCAGCTCTGCTGGTAGAGGTTGATTTATCAGCTTTCACAGTATGTGTTCTGTCAGTGAGCCAATGGGTACTCCATCTAGTGACTTAAGGGTGAATCCCCAGCTGGGAGAGTTTCTCAATGATACATGAGTGGGGTATTGTGTTATGTCAAAACCTTAAGCCAGATCAAGGTGGACAGTATGCACTGTCTTACCTTTAGTCCTATCACTCAAAATCAATGGGCTGTGACAACATCACAGATTGCCTATAGTGTGACTCAGAATATACACCTACCTGACACGGTTGGATATACACTTCAACTCATCCTCCAGACAATGTTCCCACAGAAGGGAGTACATCAACATGCATCCATTTGAGTTTTGGGGACAGCATCTGATGCATGCATGTACAGACACATCCTGACACTCCTCATCTGTGAAGTAGACCAACGTGTCATCATGGAATTTTCTAAATAGACACTAGTAATATCCTGGCTGTGTGCAACAGACATGTATGAGTTGTTAATGATACATCCATGTCCGTTTCATCTGTTAGATGCCCTCAAAGAGGTCATCAAGGGCATGCATGATGAAAATAATATCATCCTGAGGAACTTGAACAGGCCAAAACATTTGACACAAATCCACACTGAGTTATTCACTCAGCACTGTCAGATGTGGCCATAAACACCTGTATCCCCAAGTGGGTAGACCACTGGATCACATATGTGACATCAAAATATGTTGATATGTGTGAAGTGACCTATATCTTGGGTCCAGCGTTCAGGTCCATACATGAGGGCTGTCTGCTAGTCTACCATCTTTGCAACAGTGAGCTATCAGAAATCGTATTGGCCATACCTAGTTATTCTTGTTGTTGCATAAACATTGCTGTCTGATGGTGTGGAACCCCCAGCAAGGTTTTATACCAGATACATGTGTGATACCTGTTCTGGTGATGCACACAGTACATACATAGCTATTTGACAACATCGATGGCATGGGTTACATTCATGGCAGTGTAGATTGTGCCATATATATCTGCCATGCACATCAGTCAGTTAGCCTGTATTGATCATAATGCCACATACAGGCATAGCAGTGTTCCTCTTAACACCTCCAGGAGATGTTACAGTGTCAGGTCAGTGTGCTTGATTACCCTCATAGATTGTTGACATGACACAATAATTGTAACAAGAGTGTTCATGTAGAACCATCAATGATCACTCAGAATCACATATGTTTTATCAGAGACTTGGGATTACTGTTGGTATTATTCTGATATTGTCCATAATTACGTGTGCTTCTTTTACTGTTGTCCACGAGCCTGTAACTGTGCTCCACTTGTTGGAGACCTCTACTGACATTACAGTCATATTCAGCTGAATCAGTTTGCACAGATTCACAATATCCACCCATCCCCGATTGTAAACAACATCCATGATATATGTCCTCTCCATCGTTCATGTCAGGATGCTTATATCATAAAGACATTTTTTCCATTGTTATGTCACCTTGTCTGACAGTCATATAATATACATTTGCACTGTGCAGTCCGTACTGTACCATGTTGCTATGTGATTAGTGTTCCTGCTACAACTGTCTTCTATTTGCATGCCCTCATCTGCTGTACATTACAAGGTTTCACCTGTCCTTTTTCCCTGTGTTCATTCCTACAATTCATCTGTGTATCCCTTTTCAATACACACACACTTCCCCTGACTATTTATTTTGCATGACAGTCCATGTAACATTTCAGATCATTTACACAACTTTTGTACAAAATGCCTGGAATGGGATTCCACAATACTCTGGACTGTATGCACTGTCTTATAATGTGTTTGGAGCATATGCATTGCTATCTGATAAACCCTGGTAATCATTGTGGCATTCCATGAATCCCACTAAGCCAGTTAGCTCTAAGGTAAACAAGTTTGCTATCCGTGTTGGTTTACATGGTTTTCTGGCTAGCAACACTGTTGTGAGCCATGAAATTGCACTTGTTTATGTTTAAATGCAGACGGCATGAATATGTAATCACAGCTGCTGCTCACTGAGCAAACCTAAATCCTACATGGAGTTTTTTGAATCCAACTGAAAGATTTGGGAAAACAGTTTTTTTTTCTACAGTTTTCCATAAGGAAACCTTTTCTATTTCTTATCTACATTTTAAAAGCTGTCACCCCCTTTTTCAGAAAAAAGAATATAATAAAAGGTGAAATGGTTAAGCTATCAAAATTGGTCACCAATAACCAAATGTTTGAGAGAGAGAAAAAAATCATTGGTAAAAATGTTTTTAGAAAGTGAATACTCTCAGTATTTATTGGAAAAGATGAGAAAACTGGTTATGGGAGGTAGGAAGAATAGATACACACCAATTCTGAGAGGGAATAAAGATGTACTTACAAAAAAACAAAAAAGCTGGAATGTCAGGTTTGATGGTGGTTCCCCATAACAATGACACTGTTAGAATTCTTAATATTTAAGAATGTAACTGGACGTTGAGTTTTACACAAGATTTAAACTTGAAATTAAGAGAGAAATCATATGTTACAATTAGTAGTGAGAAAATTTTAAAAGAGTATATGGAAAAAGTAAAGAATGTTATTGTAAGGGGCCAATACAGGTCTAAAATGTCTAAATGTAGGTGATGCAAGTTTTGTAGATATATAAATGATGGTCCTTATGTGAGTGTTGAAAGTTTTGATAGACTATTTCAAGTCCTGGTTTGTGTAATTGTAACATGAGGGTGTCGTATACTTGTCAACGAGTGTGTTATGCTCTGCCTTCTATGTTGGTACAACAAAGAGAAAGCTGAGGGATAGAATATATGAACACCTATATGACATCAAGAAAAAGAAAATTACAAATGCACTATATGAACTGTCAATAGAATGTTTTGATTTAAAAAAAAAATGTTTTTTGTAATTGATAAGGTGACCCAATATGTGAGGGGTGGTGATATAGACAATATTATTGAATATAAAGAATTAAGTTGGTAGATTAGATTAAATGCCAACACTAAACCAGGTCTGAATGATAGTTTATCTATGATGAGTGTTTTAAAATGAAAGGCAGTTACTATATAAAAAACAAAATATCTTAAAATATGTATAATATTAATAAATAAGTTTAAAATGGAAACTATGTTGTATGTTAAGTAAGATTTGTAAGTATTTAGCCGGTTTTGAGGGGGATTTTTATGTTTGAGACATTTTATGGATAATTAATGTGTATGAATGTAATGTAATATCATTGGTTGATGAAGTGCATATAAAAGTGAAGGGAAAATAAAAGGATGTACTCTGAAGAAGTCCATGTTATGGACAAACGTGCCATGTACTGATTGCTTTAAGTGTGTTAAGTGTTAATTATGGATTATTAAAGTTTATTTGTATTATCAAACTTTGACCACGCCTTCTTTTAGGAACTTTGCCATTTCTGTTTTATACTTTGTTCAAGCTGCTTCCCGAAATGTTGTATTAACCCATGTGTTAATTTAAGTACACTTGCTATAGTCTTCTCTTGGTAAATAAACTGAACAGAACCTACAGCAACTAGACATATCAGAAAGCCAAGCTGCACAAAGGTCCTGAAGAGGCCCACACCAAGAATGCAATCAGACCACTCGGTGAAGCCCTTTAAACACTGCTCCATCAGAGACCAGCTCTCTCACCAGGAGCAAAGCAGTAGCACTAATTCCAAGCCATGTTTAATCAGCATTTGCAGGCATTCCAGTAATTTGTAATTACTGGGAAGGTCAGGAAACAATGTCCTTCTTCTCCTTCTCTCACCAAGAGCAAAAAAAGAACAACTGATTCTAGGCTGATTCCTGAGAAGCAGTTTCCAGGCTCTCCAGTGATTGGTGGTCTAGTCCTAGATGTTACAGATTTTAAAAGTAAGGTGGATAAAAGGATAAAAGCTCAGAATATTACAATGTGCATTTAGAGGAAAAACATGACACAGAGGCTGACTCAGGCTTTAACATTCTAAGTGGAAGCTCTTCCCAGTTTGATCTCTGAGTTCTCAATACAATGACCAAAGAAATTAGACTGGGAGGAGCTTTCATTTTCAAAAATATAGCAGTGGGAGGGTCAGCTTAAAAGCACCCAGTTTTAAAAGCACAATCAGGACTGGGTGAGTGAGTGGGAAACAAAACTGATTTAAATGGTAAGTTAAGTGCAGTAACACTTTCCTGGATACAAAATGAAATCTGTGGGTATAGCTGAATATATTTATATTTACTGTGTTTTTACACATGTTCATTAAAAAACCATGGCATACAAATGATACCATCATACACAGTCACATTGTATTACTTGCATTGAATTGTTCTTACTTATAAAGCTTGTTTTATGTAGATTGAATGGGCTTCTGATGGAATTTTGAGGTATTGTTGAATATATTGATGTTCATTGCATTTATACACACATCTCTTACAAAAATAATCATAACCAACTGTACAAATAATACTGCATGATGACTATTAGCATAATTTAATGTTCTTTGGCAGCTTCAGTTCTGATGACCTAACTATCTTAGTAAAAATTGTGCTAATCCACAATTTGTACACAAAGTGCCATCATATAACTTGCACAGATAATCATTACATTCAAGGACAGTGTATGGTTGAATTAGGTCTATATTTAAAGATGTTAGGCAGCATTCTATGTGAGTGAATAATCCGTATACTATTTTCATCATATCTTTCATAAGTATTCCCCACAACCTCTTTCACTGTTGTATAATGTATGACAGTTGTCTGAGATGATTCATATATTACTGATACAGATAAGATGCTTTTATACATTCCTCATAAAATATATCTGGAGTATTATATTTCTTCTGGTACTGTAGTTTACTTGATGGACTGTATAGGTTTTCAAAGTTTATGTTTTGAAGCCCACATACACTATCTGCATGCTGATGGGTTATACATCTATGGCTTTTTAATTTTCACATGTTTGGAAAAATGTGCATGGTGTTTACTATATCACATTTCTTTCCAGTGCCAGTACTAAAGCAGTGATATTGTTCATTCATATGAATACAGCACACCGGGTATGTCACAATGATCTGACATAACAATCCATATTGCATGCATGTATGCATATTTGACTTCACACAAAAACTATGCACTCATAGTTTCCTACACTTTTATGCATTATAAATGAATGCAGGTCATTCACAAAAGGTGAATTTCTCTTCCTAAGAAAGTGAAATAATTTTGAATGTTCTGTGGGAGTATGGAAGCAATTTCCTGGGAGGAATGTGGTGTGGAGGAACCAGATGTGGCATGATATTGCCAGAATGGTCGATGTTTTAGTAGGGCATGGTCTTATGTGGAGCTACTTGAGAGAGCCACAACAGATGGCAGTATGATGCCACAGGGAGCAACAGTTCTACCACTGACAGACACAGAGCTGTTTCTGGCATCACATCGCTATCTGTGTTGGAGTCTGGGTATACCAGGTAATGGAAATGAGCTTAGCTTACCTAAAGCCACTGGTAAACCACTGATATTTCAGTAATTAATGTACCTAGCATTTCACAGTTTAGGCTATAGGTATTATAAATTAACAGATATTGTATGTCGTTTCTTCTAGCTCAGTATATCTATCTTGCTTATGCTGCCTTCATGTTCATATGTTCTACATTACAGGGCATTCTCATGTTGCAAGGACACAGGCATGATGTCCAGGTATATGTAGGATTACATTAGTGTGGCATGGGGTATTGTTTCTTGCTTTAAATGTATTTAGCATAATCTTCTGTGCACATTTGTGATGTGTGCTGCATTTTTCCCTCTGTGCTTGCAGCTTGTCTGCTGCATGATTCCTCCATGGACTCATTGACTAAGCCTGAATCAAGATATGGTATGACACAAAGAGGCAGCAGAGTCAATGACACAACATGGTTTACTTTGTCCAGCCCTTATGTCAGCAGTGCTGCAGGACAAGATATTTCACCTGACAGGGAGGACAGTTATGCTGGTCAATCTGCTGATAGTGGAGTATCAGCTGCTGGTCAAGAAAAAGATCTTGGGCAAATGTCCCATGTGAGTCTAACAATGGTGGTAACGCAGCTACGTAATGGTTAGCTGATGTCTGTAGGTCAAAACATGGCCAGGTGGCAACAATGCATAGATGTTCATTAGAAGGTGTACATCTACTATTACAAGGGCAAGACTGGTCCCAGTACCATCATGCCACAGAATTGTGTGCACTTGCTTGTGTAATTCACTATGTGGCAAATCACATTCTTGTGTTGCATGAGAGTAAAGAGTGCAAGTATGACATGGTTATGGCTGCACTAGATGCACATCGAGACAGTGTGGCATCATTTTCATGCTCTGCATTGCAGCTCATCTCAGCTGTGCTTGAACAGTGTTACTATACACCCAGGTCACACATACCCTAACCCAGTGTATCAGTATGCAACTTGTTGAAGATGAAGACCTTCTCTTGTACATCCTACCTATGCCACTTGGTCATCCATAATGCCTGTACTGTAATGTGTGCAAAGTGATATTGTGGGCCACCTTGCTCAGATCCAAACTGTCACATCATGTAGCACACCATGTGCCACTGTACAAATCCTTACTGTGTCCCACCTTAGATAGGGCAACATCTGAAGTACACAATAGGGATGAGGTTTCCTCTCATGGCAGAGGCAGTCAAGACCTCAATATGAGCCAGCCACCAGCATAAGCATCTTTATCTACAGTAATGTTACCATGGCAGGTCCCTAGTATTTGTGTGTTATTGTGTCACCCTGAATCTGTGACAAAGATGACCACTGTGCTGACAAAGAGTCACTAATCTTTTCAGTAATCTTTGACAAGTCTGATGCAGCAAGAGTCTCTCAAAGGATGTAACTGTATTTTACATGTCACATGCATTAGTTTCAGGTTAGACTTCTCATAATAACTCTTGTTCTGGCAAAGTATGGCACATAACACTGCCTAGCATGTTTTACACTCTGTTACTGTTGCCCTTTTATAAGCTTCACTTGGAGTCACATTGTCACTGTAATTATGCATGTCATTACTAATGAATGTCTTGCAGTTGTTTGCCAAAAGGGTTTGCATAAGTTTACATGGAATGGCATACCCATGTTTGCCATGGCATGTTTTTTTATATTTTCTGCCATTCAGTCAACTTGACATTAACCTAACAAATGCATTCCTCAGTTGAACAGCAAATGCTTCTGCATCTATCAGTTCAATTTACATATGACACTACAGCCAAATGTCCTTCATATATTCTCCTGTACGTCCACTAACATATTTAGGACATTGCTAATTCTAGTATATGTGTTTACAGAGGATGTTGGCTTTGCACTGTATTTCAAGACTGTAATTGGATGTAAATGTAAAAAGAAATAATGTAATTTGACTATCCAAAAAAGAGAAGAATGTTAATAGAGGATAGAAAAAAATATGAAAAGAATTACAGAATATATAACACTACAATATCTGAAACTTCAGAATTCTACACAATCATACTAAAAAGCAAAAGCACGAAGACAAAAATAATAATAATAATTTATAAAAACATTTCTAACAATAGTAAACACAACCCTAAACAATTCTGGTCTGCCATTAAAGAAATTTTACATCCAGGCCAAAAATGCAACCATAACCTCTCACTCAATAACTTACCACTTGAAACTGCGATAGAATTAACTCTTATGTCATAAAGAATATAGTATCCTTAACCAAGGATTCCCCAACATCTAATCCCAATACTGCACAATAGCCATATGTCATCACATCTACTTTCGCCTTCAAACTTGTGCCCACATCTTAATATCAAACTACTCTTAAACAAACTCAAACCATGATCTTCTTCAGTTGATAACCTTTCAAACGAGTACCTTAAAATAGCAGCCAAAAGCATTGTCTAGCCTGTCTCAGTCCATATAAATAGATCAGTTCAGGAATCCTACCTTCCCTCTCTCTCTGGAAAAAAAAAAGTCACACATTAAACCTCTACACAAAGGAGGAATTTTGGCATAAATCACTAACTTTAGACCTGTAGCAATCTTAAGCCCCTCTCCAAAATACATGAAAAAATGTATTCAAAAACAATTGCTAAACTATCTACTGCAGGAAGTACTACTTTCAGCCACAGAACATGGCTTCCATCCCTCCAATAGTACTAACACTCCACATCTAACCTTTATAGATGCTGTCAGTAAAGCTAATGGCAAGCTAGTCTCCGCCTTATTTCTAGACTTGTTTAAAGCCTTTGACACTATGGTTCAAAAGCTACTTGTCCAATAGATATCAGTCAGTAAAATGGCACTCTACTTTCTCTCCATACCTCCCTGTCTCCACTGGTATACTGGGTCTACTTCAAAGGATCGAAATTTCATAACATCGAATCTCTGATCAGTGAAGAACGGATGATCAAATTTGTGAAATATCGAACATTATGAATGGAGATCACCGTACAGCGTGAAACAGGAACTTTACCATTCTCTTCAATGTAGTGCATTCTTGGAGTTGGTATATTTTAGTGGAGGGGGGTATGGGGGTGCAGAGGGAAAATGAAAGTAGACGTTTTCACCTGTTATAGAGGTTTTTTTTTTTTTAAGTTTGATATTCAATCATTTGGACTTCGATAATCAGAGGTCTGATGTTGTGAAATTTTGATCCTTTGAAGTAGACCTGGTATACCATAAGGCTCTATCCTTGGTACCCTCTTCTTTAACATTCTCACCAACACTCTCCACACATCCACACAAGAGGTCCGTCTAATACAATATGTATACTCATATGCTCCAGTAAATTACTCAGGAAGTTTTAGCAGCCACTGAAACATGGTTTTGTAACTCTCAAGTCATGCTAAACACCCTTCCCCCTCAAAAAATGCTTTTTTCCCCAAATACCTCTTTCATGAAAAAAATAAAATAAAATTGTCTCTCTCTGAATAATACAATCATTGAAGTCACTTCTTACAGAAAATTATTATGGATGATAGTAGATGATAATCTTAAATCTGACCTGCATATACAAAATTGCATTAAAAAACTCACCAAGAACTAGGGATGCTTTACAGAGCCAAAACATTCTCATCAGTGCAACTAAAACTACACTTGCCACTACAAACCTCCTCCCCTCACTACTTTATGGCTCTCCCATCCTTACTCGCCTACAGGCAATGCAAAAAGTCAAAATGTCAACAATGCCATAATAAAGTGCATAAATTTGCAGTAACTACCTCCTTCAGAATCCACCATACTAAAAAAACTAAATTGATTAGGAATACCCCATCAACTAGCATTTACACAGCCTCTTGCCATATATAAAATTATTCAGCATCCATCTACTTGTCCAGCACTCAATATGATTCTACACAATTATGTTCTCACTAAGACATTATGATCCAGTCACGAAAAACTCCTCTCTGTCAGCAACCCCACCAAATCTTCTGGGCATGGTCTGTTCCAGCACCATGTTACTAAGGCCTGGAACTCCTTACCTGTATCCATCATGTCAATACCCCCCTCCAGTCCTTTAAATCATTTTAAAAGGACTTTCTAGCTAAATTTTGGCTGTGTTCTTGCTTACAGGGTAAACTATATCCCTAAATATTAACAAGTACCTATTCATACCTTACACCACCTTACACCTCCTTACTCCCATTTCTACACTCACTTTCTTACTTCAATTAATTTCTCACCTTTGACTTTATCTAAAGATGCAATAATCAAGTTTTTTCTCCCAGATCATATTGCAATTCCTGACTGTATTATACTAACTTACCTTTAATTTCTATAAACCAGCTAAAATGTCTCTAAATATTAAATCATTGTCATATAAGTTGTATCTATCCTGTCTAATTTGGTATAATGGTCTAAACTATAGACTTTTTTATTTTTTTATTGTATTATTTTTTGAAGATTGTAAAATTATTGTTCTTAAAATATTTTTGTACTACCTTTGAACCTTTCTCCCTAGGTGACATTGAAAATGGGTACCTACCCAGTTGAATTTTCCTGATAATCAAATATCAATAAATACATAAATAAATAAATAAATAAAATAAGAATACCTTTTAAATGTTGTTCAGGTATATCAGTGACACTCTGTTACACACTGCCTTTAGACACCATGCAATTCCTGGCTTCATTGGCATGTGCATCTGTCACAGCTGTAACCTGCATGATACATGTCTTACATGGTGTCTGCACATTTCAGATGATGCTGTGTCACAGTGTTTAACTTAATGTATGGCAAATATATAGCCCCACTATGCTGGTGAGGTATAATGTTACTTCTGTATCTGTATCACACTTAAGTTCTATGCCCATATCAAATTGCCATGGTATCCGACTTCCATCCTGCACACAGCAACACAGCCTGCCCACAGTGTGTCACCTACATACACACACACACACACACACACACACACACACACACACACACACACACACACACACACACACACACACACATGCACTACAGTCCACAAATTCAATGACTACATCTTGGCATGTGTTTAACATTGGCAGTTAACACGTGGCACTGGAATGACCCAGAGGCCAGTATGCCAAGACTCAGAAACACCTTTGTTTCTACTAGGAAGGAATTACCTCACAGGTTGCCTGAGGACATGTGGGGGCACACATTCCACCCACAATAGCACCAGGTCTCTATTTAGTCTGCATCTTTCTTTTATTCCTTGATCAGAGAGCTGGCTTAAATGGCTTAAATGCAGCCTGGCTTGCCACTGTGCTGGTTGCCTGCAAATGTTTAGATGCATTTATTTATTTGTTTGTTTATTGTATTTGTTAACTGGGAAAGTCTACTGGGCCTAGAAAGAGTCCATTTTCAGTGGAGGCCCGGGGAGAAAAGTTCCACAGTAATTACATACAAAGAAAATATTAATACACATAACAAAGAATTATGAGCAGAATGCGCATTTGCAAATCATTCTTAAACATCACTTGTTGAACCCTGGCCTACTTTTGCACATTTGCTGTCTAATTCATATTTGCAACTTCTCCTGCAGAATCTGCAGTTAACTATGTCAATAGCTTAACATATACAATTATTTTTTTCAGTACAAATGTGGCCTCTGCTAAATACTTGCGGTAATGTAATGCTGTATTCCACCAATATTATTTTGCCACATTTTATTGGCATTGGGCATGCATGTTGTGTTTTGGATTCATGCAAAATTATGTTGAGTCTGCAAATTCTCCAAAAACACTGAAGCTGTTCAAACCAATTGCCCAAAATACGACTACTATCCAAACGAGTTCAAAAGAAACAGTTTTATTAAGCTCCAACAATGCTTTTCGTTGTTTTTTTAAAAAAAACTTCATCAGATAAAAAGTCATTTTAAAAACACTGGGATTTAAATTCCCCACTATCCTGTCACATGGTTACAAGCAGCAACATCAATGGATATCCATGTGTCACCTGACAAATAAAACCCCACCTCTCCTTTCTTTTATGTAACAAAGCTCTTTGAATGTTGTAAACACCAAGGGTCGCCGATCACATACACAAAACTACCCAAAATAATCAAATTAAAAACATTTCTTTGAATGTTTACTTTAAAAGTACTTCATGGACTAAATATCACATTTAAATGTGTGGGCTAAAAACAAATTATTCTTCAAACTGCCATCACTAGAATTATTAAAATTGTGTTACATTTAATATGGAATAACCACCATTTTTTTACAAAGCATATATTATAAAAATATGTTGAAAAATATATGTTTATATATATATATATATATATATATATATATATATATATATATATAAAGCATAAATAAGCAAAAAAACTACTACCTATTTAAGTTTCTCAATTTTAGAATACAGATAATGGAGCTTAGTTCATTCATTCCTGGGTAATGGCAAGCGTCCAACCTCAATTGCCAGAAAAGTTCGCATTTCTCTAGAATAAGTGAATCCAGTCCCCCCTCCCCTCATTCTTGACTTGGTCTATTGCACGAAATATAAACTGATGCTAGGGGTACTCAATGATATGTCTTGCAAGTGCATTCTCTGCCTTGTGACTGCCCATGACGTACACATGTTTGTATACCCGTTCGCGGAGTCTTCTGTCGGTCTTCCCAATATAGAAGACCGGACAGCATGTGCACCTTGCCATATATACTACTTGCTTGCTCTGGCAATCAAATTTATCCCTTGTTTTATATTTCTTCCCCTTAACCTCAAATGTTCGGCCAGTATCCATGTATTTGAAATATCTGCACATATTGCATTTATACATACCCATTACATTCACCAACCTATTTGATTTCTTTTCCAAGATATGCTTCAAGTTATTTCCCCGTTTGAAGACAATCCCTGGTTTCTCCTGGAATTTGCCCCTCAATATACCATCATTCATTAATATATCCCAGTTCTATTGCATTATAGAAACCACACTTTTAGCATCTAGACTGTATGTAATTATAAAGTTGTAGGGGCTGATATCTTGTCTGAAAATTAGTAATTCTACAATCTGCTCATTGTGTTGGTTAAGAATGGGCAAGTATACTCCCCTCTCTCTTTTAAACTGGACTTTATCGATCAAGTCCTGAATTAAGGCTGGGGGGGTAACCTCTTTTTAAAAATAGTTCCTTTATAAAACTACATTCTTCCTGGAAGTCGTGGTCTTTTGTGACCATTCTCGCAGCCCTAGCCAGTTGACCCTTTAAAACAGATTTCTTTTGTGTAAAGGGGTGACAACTAGAGTACTGCAGGTAGGAATTAGAGTATGTGTTCTTACGGAATATTTTTGCTATATAGCATGCGTTGCCAGTGTCCTTAATTAAATCCACATCCAGGTATGTTATTCTATCCTGGGCAAAACATGATGTAAACTTGAGGAATTCTGATGTAGAATTAAAGAATTGTACTATCTCCTGTGCAACTTGCATATCTCCCTTGACCAGAATAAAAATGTCATCCAAGAATCATATATACAATAGGGCCTTTTCTTGGATGTGTGGGTTGGCCATGATATACTCCCTCTCCCAGTGTGCGATTACTAAGTTGGCCACACTTGCCCCACAAGGAGAGCCCATGGCCACACCTATTTTCTGGAGATAATACTTATTGTTAAACGTTACATAGTTGCAAGATAAAATTATGTCCATGAGTTCCTCAACTAACTTAATTTCACCACATGGTGCCTCTTTTTGCCTCATAATAGAGGCCACCCATTCAATTGCTTCCAAATGTGAAATGGAGGAATAAAGGTTTTTCACATCTGTAGTGAGGAAATTAAGTTCCTCACTATAGGTAATTCTATTGATCTCCTCCAAAAATGACCATGAATCTTTAGAAATCTGCTTTTCACTTTTGACATATTTTTTAAAAATATTATCGACAACATTTGCGCATGCATATGTAATGCTGTTCCTTGCATCAACCAATGGTCACATAGGTGAATTGTATAAATTTTTATGGACCTTTGGTATTCCAAAAAGAATAGGAGCCCTAGGTGCCGGCATGGTGAGTTAGTTATAGAGGTCAATATCTATCCTAGCTTCTATAAACATATTGTTAATGTAGGACCTAATCCTAGAGTACCCTATGTTTAACTCATTCTTAGATACTTCCACATAGGTGTTAGTGGTGACTATATCCATCATCCTGTTGTTATAATCTTCATAGGTCATCACCATTAAACCACCCCCATTGTCCAGTTCCATAACTTTTATCGGAAAATTGAGCAAGGACTCCAACATATATTTTTCCTCTTTACTAATGTTAAACACACATGTATTTCCTAAAGAGGACTTTCCTGTAACATGACATACATCCAATTCACATAGTTGGTCAAATAATACTATTGTGGAGTGTAGGAGTGGGTGATAAGTACTAGGGATGTAATATTCACCCCTTGTATTAATTTGTTGCCCCATTAATGCACACAAGTTCAATTTCCTCACAAACATTTTTAGTTCGACTAAGGTCTTTGCTAGGTCAGCTCTTGTGGAAGGCACAAAAGTGAATCCCTTAGCCAATAATTCCACTAGTTCATCAGGGAACACAAACTCAGAATAGTTGAATATTTTAAAATCCAAACTGGAATTATAAATGACCTTACATTTATATGTAACATCCAATTCTCTATCAACATCATCCAAGTTTAGTTCCAGCTGTTCCTGGTTTTGCTTCGGGCTTTTCGGCCCGAAGAAGGTATGTGGTTCAAAGCACTGTTCTGAAAATTTTAACCATTTGTTGCCTGGGATTGTTTATTGTGTTTTGTGTTGTTGGCTAAATGTTCACTCCGACGTAAGGAAACAGACATTGTGCTCCCACTTCCAGTACTTGCAGTACTCGCATCCTCTACTACTTCGTCACTCCTTTCTTCCCCCACAGTCTCGTATGGACTCACCAAAAAGTTCCCATGTCATTGACTTGCCAGAAAGTTTCCTTGTGATACTGGTGGTTTAAGATAAGCTACTCCGTTGTTATAGTCCATGATATCCCGATTCAACTTTTTAATTTTAGTTGCATTTATTTTAGATACATACTGGTGTATACTACTATAGATCCACTCATACTCAAACCGGTATCTCTGTAAGTTTATATCTTTTTTAATATCATTATCCAGTTTACCTGTCTCCCTTAACAAGCCATTTGCTGCCTCTTGGTAATGTTTGCACATCAGTTCCAAGAGTTCGAACCCATGCTTGTCAAAGAGTTTAATGAGGTCACGATGAAAGGTGGACCCTTCAGTGAGCCCCGTCGGGTATTGCCACGATCTAAGACCTTTGCATAAATAAGCAAAAAAACTACTACCTATTTAAGCTTCTCTAAGCTCCATTATGTGTATTCTAAAATTGAGAAGCTTAAATAGGCAGTAGGTTTTTTTTGCTTATTTATGCTTTATAGATATATATATATAAACATATATTTTTCAACATATTTTTATAATATATGCTTTGTAAAAAATTGGTGGTTATTCCATATTAAATGTAACACAATTTTAATAATTCTAGTGATGGCAGTTTGAAGAATAATTTGTTTTTAGCCCACACATTTAAATGTGATATTTAGTCCATGAAGTGCTTTTAAAGTAAACATTCAAAGAAATGTTTTTAATCTGATTATTTTGGGTAGTTTTGTGTATGTGATCGGTGACCTTTGATGTTTACATCATTCACAGAGCTTTGTTACATAAAAGAAAGGAGAGGTGGGGTTTTATTTGTCAGGTGACACATGAATATCCATTGATGTTGCTGTTTGTAACCATGTGACAGGATAGTGGGGAATTTAAATCCCAGTGTTTTTAAAATTATTTATCTGATGAAGTTGTTTTTTTAAAAACAACGAAAAGTATTGTTGGAGCTTAATAAAACTGTTTCTTTTGAACTCGTTTGGATAGTGGTCGTATTTTGGGCAATTGGTTTGTATAGCTTCGGTGTTTTTGGAGAATTCGAAGTGTCTTTATAATTTATAAGTTTGTCTTTTATGTTGAGACTGCAATTAGCTTATGCCATACTCAAATGTATTTGTGCTTTATTTAAGCTGGTTTTAGGGATATCTATCCACACTAAGTTTGTCGAAACAGTACTTCAGTGCACTGTGCTAAGCATAAATATCATTTGGCCATGCTGTATTACTTTATGTTTCCCTGTCTTTTTGTTGTTCAGCACACAAAATTGAGCATTAGGCTTTGTAATGTTATTTTATATCATATTATGCTATGTTACATTATGTTTTCCTTGAAAGTGACCAAATAGGATGAAGTGAGGTAGGAGTAGATGTAAGCTATTAGAAATCAAAACAGCTGAGGTTCAATACAGAAAGAACAGAAAAGGCTGGAGAGGTGAATTATGTCAAAAGATGTCAGAGGTTATGTAAAGCTACTTTGCATAATTTCTGTGAGTAAGGCAGTAATTCTGCATCTATGCTTGAATGGTTGCACCTTTTTAGACCAATGTTACCTGAAAAAGTTTAGGGATGTTACTATATGCAGTTTTATTTTTATATGAATTGCTAATTTTATTAATGCAAATCTGGTAAGACGTTTATATATTTTTTAGAAATTACCATTTGAGAAATTGTGATATCTGTGTATCTATATCTATATGTGTCATGTGGAGGCAGTCAACTGTAGTTTAAATTGGGTTCACCCAGTTTGAACCCTATATGGTCGAAACCATATAGTCGAACTTGCAGAAGTTCGAACATGGAAAAAAAAAAATAAAACATGCAACAGTAAACTAACTGCTTCAAGCAGGGGGGCATGCCCCTCTGCACCCCCCCCGCTCTTTAAATATACCAAGTCCGAGACCGCACTATAGTGTGAAAAGGGAATATTTCCCTTTACTGCACTGTAGTGTGATATCAGAGTTGGTATATTTAAAGAGTGGGGGGTGGGGGTACAGCCCCCCACGTGAGGGTGTGCAGGGGGGCTTGCCCCCTTGCTTGCAACAGTTTGTTTACTGTTGCATGTTTTATTTTATTTTTTTTCTGTGTTCAAAGTTTTGAAACTTCGAACAGACAAGTTCGATATTGTCATGTTCAAAGTTTCAAAACTTCTATCACATAATAGGAACCCATTTAAATTGACTTTTGTCAACAGCAAAACAGATGGTTGACAGTTGTGCAAAATCACATAATCTAAGGAGTTGGGGATAAGCCTTTTCCCTGAGGACTGTGTGATTTTGAAGTTGGAGTAGGGGATGTGAGGTGCACCCCCCTCACATGGGTTGCCGGGGGTGGGACAATAACACTGTTTTAAAAATTGCATGGTCTGAGCAATAAGTGTATCGATGTTTGCAACAGCAAAGTTTCATTGATTTAACAACTGCCACTATACCCATATATCTATCTATCTATCTATCTATCTATCTATCTATCTATCTATCTATCTATCTAATCTATCCTTTGCTTCACTTTTTTAAACCTAATAATTCCTGTGTATACCTGAGAATTAACTGAGATTTTTTGTTATTGCGATGTATGTAAGTATATTAAAACCTTGTACCTAGGTTATGAATGAGCATAAACTGTTGGTTTTGTCCACTTAGCCATTACATAAATATTTAAAAGTGGAGCACATTGTTTTAAGTTAACAGATACAAAGTGAGTGCCATGCCAACTGGGCCCACTAAACAACCAGAACTAGATTTCCTTTGTTGCTTCTTAGACGGCTAGATGAAACAAATAAACAATATATGAAGAATAATGTATTTTCTTTCTTTACATACATTTCCACCTCTCCTAGAGAATATCACAAGGACCATTTTGTCAGTCTTGCTGTTACATAAATTGTTTTTTCCATGAAGCCTGCAAATCTGAAAACAATATATTTTCAGCATGCATTGTACAACTCCTCTACAATGGAAGCACGGTAGCTAGTTTAAGGTAAGATAATGACATGCTACTTGTTTCTATAATATATTTCATTGTGATACTTGGTGAACAAATGTTTTCCTGATGTAAACATTTATTTTGATAAATTGAGTATCAGTTCATCTTCTGCCCTCAGATGTTATTCCTCTCTGCTTTCTAAAATACTTATTTATTTCATTCATAGCAATCAGGGAACTGTCAAACATTTTCTTTGTAGATATTAAGCACCTTTAATATTTTTCAGCTATATTATGGGATGTTTCCATAGTATTTCTATTTGATGTTAGTAAATAGTACAACGGCAGCAAAAGCATCCTTGAAGATATGGTTTTATCAGTAAAGAAGACAATTATGCTACAGTTTGCTGATGGCAGATGAGAACTGAACATCAGGATATGTGCATCACCAAGCTCATCCTCAAACTAAGTAAACATTAGACACATAATCAAGATAATGAACACTGGCTCTCCAGTGTAATGCAATGTCTCGTTTACTGCATTTAAATTTTTCAATTTGTGATGAATATGTTTCTCTTTTTATACACTGATTTGCTGCAAGACATGTTCTGTGAAAGGACAGGTGTTCCAGCTAATTTAACATTCATGGTTACAATACAATACATTTAATGTATTCTATCTAGCTCGGTTCCCTGTTCATTATAAACTTCACAAATTCTGGCTTTGCAACTGGACACTCTGCCTGATTGTCTGATACAATGCTGAACTCAGGCACAATGTGCCATATCATCATCAAAGACAATATTACTTGAAAACATTTTTTGGAGTGAGAAGGCCTGTAACTTATGTATACCTTAAATATAATTTATACCTTATTTTTCTCCTCAAAAATATCCTTATTAATAACTCAAGAGCACTTACAGAGTTGAAATTTTCACTAGGTACTGCTACAATGGCACAACTTAATTGGCATTTTAGGCCACAAGACTAATTTAATATAAACTTCTTCAGTGCACTATCTGTAAGAAACTGTATTTACCAATTATATGTCATACATACCTTGTATTTCTTCTTGAAATTGTGATATTTGTCAAAATGTCACTTTGCATCGGTGTTCTGCACCTTAGTGATAACTTTCATTACACACACACATATATATATATATATATATATATATATATATATATATATATATATATACACACTGAAAAATATAACAGAAACATGTAAAACTGGAAATGACTGAAATTTTTACTTCCCAATTATATCTGTACATCCAGGTAAAGTAAGGTCCAAAAGCATAGTGCTGTAAACTTCAAAGATTACTAAAATATAATACTGCAGCATGTGAGAACAGTGGAATTATGCAATAAAGAAAGCAATCTTTCAGAGTGTTGACTCTACTTCATGCCACATGGAAAATGAAAAAAGGTCTAATTCACCAAAGTTTACTCTTGAAAAGATTTTTTTAACAGTAGTATAATAGATGGATATCCATGCTTTAGTGTCCTCATCATATTTGTTACTTAGCTCTCAGCATGTTAGGCCTGATATCTTGAAATGAAAGGAATGAGTACGGTTTGTAAATGATAATCATTAAGCCGTGATCTTGGTGCACAGAGTTACTCGCAAATGTGTATAATTCCAAGCATTGTTATTACGTTTGTAGAAACATTTGGTAAGACGCTTGCAAAATTCTGGAATATTCTTGCATCTATATAGTTCTACTTCAGTTCAGTACAACAGGTCTCCTATCATGACTGAGTTTTACTGGACTTCATATTGCTACTAATTCCTATTGTATGGCACAGAGTGCAGTGATTATGCTCTGATATTCGAAAAAAGACAAACCATTTAAGTGCCAGAGTGGCACATGACCCAACCTTAATAATTGTTTAGCACCCCCTGCTAAAGTTGTTAAGATTGGGTCTTATGCCAGGCTATAAAACCTGCAAATACTCATCAGCAAATGACAGTGGCAGAAATAAAAGAGTTGTTTCTGTCTGCTGTGCATGCTGGTTACATGTCCCAAATTTCCTCAGCTAAAATTAGCTGCTAGAATAATAGAATGTGTTAGCATCCATTTTCTGAAGGACACAAACTCTGAAATTCAAATAAATGGGGCAGATTCAATAAATCCAATATGGTCTGATAAGACCATGTGCATGTTGTGGTGTGACATGCATGCAGTAATGCAATGTTTTCAGTATGTTAATTACAGCATAAGTGGCTGAAATGTATGAATCCAGGCTGGAGGAGGTATTCAACAAGCTATAAAGCAACCATGTAGGCTCACTGCTGGTTTTCCCTGAGAATTCCAAAACCTATTGGAATGCAGCCATGGAAAAGAGAGTCAACACAGAAAGAATGTTAGGGGCTGCTGCTGCTTTAATTCATGTGTATGTGCAAAAGGCTAAAGGCTATGCTGCTGCTGCTAACAGACCATGGCCAATGGGGAGAAGAGTTTTTAGAATTCATTTAACTTATTATAATCTGCATGAGGTGGAAACTGTAGAGTGTTACAGAGTGGATAAAGACACATTACAAAAACTCTGAAAGCTCTGTCATCCTCAGCTCAGACCAAGGGCAAACTGTGGGGAACCAGTACTGGTGGAGACAAAGGTAGGTGTAGCACTTAGAATTCTAGCTACAGGAACCTTTCAAAGACCAACAGGGGGCATGCTGGGGGCGTCACAGGCATCACCATCCAGAATCCTCCATTAATTACTGAATGCTATGCAATAGCATGCCTGTGACTACATATATTTTCCCTGTACACCTGCGAACAAGGCCATAAATATGCAAGAGTTCTACTCTGTAGCACACAACCCTGAAGTACTGAGTGCCATAGACTGTACGCATATAGAAATCAAGGCACCACTCAGGGAACAGTGAAGGGTGTACATAAATAGAATTGGCTTCCACTCCATTAACTGCCAAGTCTTTTGTAACACTAAGAGAATCATCTTAAATGTGTGCTGGCAACCCATGCAGTTACCACAACTCACATATCTGGCACAACTCCCAAATGTATGAGATGTTTAGTAGGGGTGATATCACAGAGGGTCATTTACTAGAAGATGCGGGTTATGTTCTGCAACCATGGCTGATGCCGCCCATCAAAAAAGCACACACAGCTGAAGAATACCAGCTGAGGAATACCATAATGAGGCACACGCTCAAACCAGAAATATTATAGAGTATGTGTTTGCACTGCTAAAGTCATGGTTCTGGTGCCTCGATACATCTGGGGGAGCCCTGCAGTACAATCCACATACATGTACTAAAATCTTCATGTCTGTGCCATGCTTCACAACATCATCCTGAGAACATAGCTTCAGCAGGATCAAACAGGGGAAGAGGCATCCCACAACCACTGGCAAGGTCACCACAGTCACACGCAGGTGAGAAGTCAGAGGGGGAACCAGCAGCTTCTGTGGGTGCAGGCAGACATAGGCATGCTCATTATGACCATGCATTGGCTAAGAGGCAAAGAATAGCACACTCACTCACTGACCACCTAAAGGGATAAAGCCTTCATCTTATGCGCATGCATACAGTAACACTGATGCCAGGCAATACTCACAACCTTTACCTGCCCATGTAATGGCTGTGTACTCTAGCATCAGACAGACTCATTTGTGTAATGTGTATATGCATCCCACATTTTTCAACAACAAAGCTGGACCAAGTCATAATTAAAAGTGGGACAAAGGCTAAATAATAGAGAGACTTTTTAAATATTTTGGTCTTACAAAGTTAGACAGTTGATATAATAAAACAGTTTTTGCATCACTATTTTTAAGATTTTTATGAGGGATATGAAGTCTGAAAAACTAAATCTGTAGCAACTGCTGGAGTTACAAGGTAAGTGTTCAACCTGGAATATAAAAGAAAAGCATAATAATACAAATGAATGGCATATCATTGCATACTGTTACTTGGTAATGTAAGTAAGTAAAAGGTGATTGATTTCTAAAGCAATGACTTCAACATGTGACAACACTGACTTATGTTAATATGTGTCCTCTGTCAAATAATAGGCCTCAGGCATCAAAGATTCACACATTCATAGCTCTCAAAAGTACTAATGGTCACCAAATTTCCTCAGTTTGGCCTTATACTTTTGTACTGACAAATCATTAAAGAGAGAAGTTAGAAATGAATGACGCACATTTCAGTTTTGGACTTCATATCCCTCAGAAAAATCTTAAAAATAGTGATGCAAAAACTGTTTGATTATATCAACTAACTTTGTAAGAACAAAATGTTTAAAAAGTCTCCCTATTGTTTAGCCTTTGTCCCACTTTTAATGTTCCTGTAAGAATGTGGGAACCATATAAACATTACACAAACTTGTAGGAAAGCAGCACAATTAGCAAAATAGCATCACACACATAAATATACTAAGCACAAAGTCAGCTATGCACCCTGAGCATCAGACACAAAGCATATGTATCTCTGAATCCGAAAGATAGAAAACAAGGATATGGCACAGTTATCACTTGCACATGGTGTTGTGGGGTGGGGGGGGCTGGAAGCCTAGGCTGACACAAAAGATAAATCAGTGCATGTGAGTAAGAAAGAGAAACAGGCGGACATTTGGATAAAGTATGGCCACTGAGAGAGAAAGAGCTTTAAGCCTCACGACTTACCATGTAACTGTTTTGTGTGTGTGTGTGTGTGTGTGTGTGTGTGTGTGTGTGTGTGTGTGTGTGTGTGTGTGTGTGTGTGTGTGTCTGTATGGACACTCTAGGTGAAATTAGTATGTGAGTATCTGCAAGAACACAGCCAAGCTCTGTACTAGCTCTATTACCTGGTATGTCGAACACATGTGAACCCTACATGGTAGAGGTGGCAGTTCATCATTGTCATAACGACCACAAGAACTGGCTATGCCAGAAGTTGCACTGGCATGCCCACAGTCAGATGCACTGCTGTTACCTGAACATAAATGATGTCTTCTGGATGAGCTCTCCTCACAAGTATGCCCAAGACCATGACCCATGTCCTGCCACGTCTGGATGTGCATACCTCAACCACTAATGGAGCAGTGGAAGCAATGCCACTATAGGAGTGAGATCAGGCACGGCCATGCTAGCTAACATCAGATGATGTGGCTGACTTATGCCCATGTGGATGCCATCCCTTCCCAGCAGACATTCCATCCCAGACACTGCACATTCCAGTGTGTCATTCATCTGATCCACAGAATTGGCAAAATGGTGGAGGCAGTCATGCATCTCAGCATGTGCCACATCTAAAACCCTAAGCATTTCTTCATCAGCCTGTGCCGTATATAAAACCCTAAGCATTTCTTCAGTGGCCCTATTAGAATGTATCAACCACAAACAAGAAAATATGGAAATAAAGCAACCAAAGGCTACTGGACAAAGTTTATTGCAAACACAATAAAAATCTAGCTCCTCGGCAAACAGCCTTCAAGGAGTTAAACAAACAGCACACACTGACATCTTATATAAGAAATTCACAAAATAATCGACTAATTAATTAATTTAAATCAAATACTTCCAATTCACCTCAGAATTCAATCCAAAAGGTAACAGTGTATCAAATTTCAAGATAAAAAAGCAATTCCTTACATAAAAGTCTATCCTTTAGAGAACAATTTTCCCCAACCCTCACATAAACCTGTTCAAGAACAGTACCTTGCAGTAATAAAAAATTACTGTCATGTTTTTCTTTAAAATGCATAGCAATGGGACTCTCCATTTTTTGTTTTTTAATGTCCCTAATATGCTCCTGCAGTCTTACCCTATATTTTCTCTTACTTTATCCAATATAATATAAATCACAAGGACACCTGAGGGCATAAACAATGCCCTCAGTGTTACAAGAATAACTTCCTACTGGAAAAAATAAATACCATTAATCTTTCCAAAATAGTTTGCTATATATCTCTGCAAATTCTACAACTACTGCAAGGAATTGTACCTAAAAGTAAGAGATTACTTGTAATTATATCATCGGGGAAACAGACTGTTAACTAAAAAGTCTTTTAAATTTCTCCCACACCTATATAAAATAGAAGGATACTGACTTAAAATATGAGTCAATTTATTGTCTCTCAACAATTTCCCCAACAACTTTTTAATACCTCACTAATTTTTTCACTAAGCATATCATATATAGTAACAAAGTATTAACAAAGTATATTTTATCAACTGCCTTTCTATTATTATTCATTTTTGCTTCATATTTCAGGGGTTGGATTTTATTATTTCTCTGATCAACCACTCTTTTCAGAGCCATATCAACTAAATTCCAATCATACCCCCTACTAACAAACATTTTAAAAATCCTATTAAACTCCTCTATAAAATCTGCCCAGTTATTACATATTCTATATAAACATAAAAAATTCTACATAGGGCAGAGATTTTATAGGATGATGGGGATGAAAACTTCCCCCAAGTAAATATTGATTACCATCTACAAACTTTATGTGAATCAATGTCCTTACTTCACCATTTTCAACCCCTTTAAAACCAAATCCAAAAATACAACGTCATCGCCATACTGTAAACCATCAAAACCCAAACCATATTCATTTTGTTGCAAATCCATAATAACATTTTCAATTTCATCCTTCCTGCCCTTACAAATAAAAATCAAATCATCTATATGCCTATAATATCTAATAATATATCTAGACATAAACATGTGTTTCTATAAGTATTCCACTTCAAAAGGAACCATCATTAAATTTGCTTACAAGGGGGCAAAAGACACCCCTATTGCTGTGCCTTGCAATTGAATATATATCACCTTATCAAACAAAAAATAATTATTCAATAAACAAAAATGAGTTAATTAAATAATGTAATGAGCTAAGAGACTGTCACCCAAAAAGTTAATGTAAAGCTCGAACACCATACTCATGCTTTATGCTTGTATAAAGACTTTTAACATCAACATTGCACCAATACATATCCTTTTCCCATCTCAATTCTGATATTTTATGTAAAACCTCAAAAGTGTCTCTTATATAAGATTTCAACGTAAACACAAATGGCAATAAATATTTATGTATCAGAAAACTAATATTATTTAAAAAATGCCTACACACAGATACAATAGAGCTACCAGATGGATTAATAAAACTTTTATGTATTTTGGGTAAACAGTAAAAGGTTGCAATATTGCAACCGTGAAGATTAAATTTCTTATCAATATCTTCTCTTGTTAAATAACCCAATCTATAGACTCTTTCCAATAGTAATTTATACTGTGATATTGCATCATTATAAGCTTCAGTATTACTCCTTTCATATATTAAGAACACATATGAGCATTGTAAGTATGATGCAATATCACAGTTTTATTCCCTTTATCATAAGGTTTTTGCCACTCTCCTACTTTGGATACAATAGAAGAGTCTTTGTGTGTTCTGCTCAAGCAGCTTTATTTTATACAAACACATCACTATAGAAGTTTACTGACTTTAACTTAACTAACTTTTAAACAAACTAACAACTGTGATCATGAAAGCTTTCACTATGGCTACTCTTATAAAATGGCACTAGGAATTGCATGTGTCTGGGATTTATACATGCATGTACAGCCTTGACATGCTTCTTAAAGACACAGCACACTTCACTTGCATTATGATCTACACCCTCCATCTTTGAGAAATAGATCATATAATGCTATAAGTCTATTAGCATGCAGAAATCACAGGTAATTATTTGTCATGCATTACACAATACTAAGTGTATATATATATATATATATATATATATATATATATATATATACACACAAATAATCAAGTCCATGTTGCTGCATATTTCACACTAGGTTTTGATACTCATCCATATCATGTGACATAAAACTGTGAATTAGATTTAGCAACTGGAACTATGTCTGCAAAATGTTTGACCTGTGGAATGTCTGAAATATTTTCTAGAATGGAATCAGAATTTTGAACACATTTGGGTATGGGAATAGTATCTGATTCACTCTTAGATTTGAAATCTGCATCACAGAAACAATGTTGTGATGTTGATGATGATTCTAGTACAGGAAGAAGATGTCTATGGTTCTGTGATGCAGATTTTAAATCTGCATCGCAGAAACAATGTTGTGATGGTGATGATGATTCTAGTACAGGAAGAAGATGTCTATGGTTCTTTCTATATTCCACATTCTCAGAGTCTACCAGGTAGGATCTTGGCTTGGCAGAGATGCCTGTAAGCTGTCCAATTCAATCAAAACCTTTCGTTGTTTAGAAATTACTTTATCAATGTCTTTTGATAATGAAGGCCAACATGCTAGTTCTCTCGCTCTTCTCTTAGTGGATGTGGATCCCGGTTGACCACGATGTAAATTCTGGATATACTCTTGTTGTGAGGAAACAGGAACAACAATTTTAGGACCTTTGAAAATAATTCCATCTTCCATCAACAATTCATCTCTGTAAGGAAAATAGGTTTGCACTTCAGGTGGTAAACTAGATTGCTTTGCCATCCATCCAACATTAATGTAGTGATTGAGCTTCTGCAAAATTGGATCAGTCTGAGTATGATCGCTTAACTCATCAAGTCTAGTGGTAGAGAAATTATGCATTGACATCACATCAATGTCAAACTTCTCTGTGTCAAGCTGTTATGTCGATCTGGGTGATCTGGATAAGGTATAACCCAGATAGAGCAATTTGCCTTTCATGTAGACCATTTGGAAATTATACTTTTGCAATTTGAGCAACATTCTTTGTAATCCCGCTGGAGTGGAATGCATAGGCTTCTTTAGAATAGTAACTAGAGGTTGGTGGTCAGTTTCAATCTGAATAGCTCGACCATAAATATAGTCATGAAACTTGAAACATACAAATACTATTGCCAAAAGCTCCTTCTGAATCTGAGTATACTACATCTCAGTTTGGGTTAGTGTTCTACATGCATAGGCTACTGGTCTGCCCTCTTATAGTATAACTGTACCAAGACCAAATTTTGAAGCATCACAGGAAAGAGTAACTGGCTTGTTCACATCATAGTATCTTAATGTAGATGACACTGTTCCCATGGGGTGGCAATTTTCTGCTTAAGGTCTTCAAATGCCTTTTGGTGCTGTTCCAACCATGACCATACAACATTTCTGCATTTCTATTAAAGGTGCTGTCAACTCACTGAAGTCTGGTATAAACTTTTCTAAATAGTTGACCATGCCTGACATCTCAAGAATAGCTCCTTGCTTGCTTGGTCAGGTTTGGTCTCAAGCCTGTACTCATAAACAAATGACCTATGTATGTAACTTCTGGAAGTCTGAATTTGTACTTCAAAGGATTCAGCTTCAAGTTTACTTCACACGCTCTTTCTAGAACTTTCTTGTGATTTCTATCATGCTCTCCTTCACCATTGCCTCCAACCAATAAATCATCTACTATTATGGCACAAGGATAACCCGAAAAATTTGCTCTATTGCACGCTGAAAGACTTCACTTGCAGAATTTATTCTAAATGGCATCCTTAGGAATCTGTATCTACCAAATGGAGTACTAAAAGTAGTTAGAAATGAAGATTTGCGATCAAGCATCACTTGCTAAGATGAACTCTTCCAAGACAGATAAAACAGTGGCATTCAGCATCAAGGTTGCGACCTCTTTGATTGAGTGCATTGGATGATACAGTCTCTTCAATGCTTTGTTCACATCTCTTGTGTCAATACATATTCTGATTTCGTCTGATCCTTTTTTGTGAGCTGCTACCATGGATGATACCCATTCAATTGGTTCTATGACTGGACAAATCACATCTTGCTGGACCATTTTATCCAACTAAACCTTAGTTTTATCCTGCATAGCTATTGGGACTCTTTTTGCTGGTCTGACTACTGGAGTGATCTCTGGATCTAACTTCATGGAATACACAAGTGGAAGTTTGCCTAATTTGTCATCAAAAACATCAGCATGCTCTGAGAAAATGGCTTCAGAAAAATTAGAACTCGGAAATGCGCTTACGTGATGAACTTCTTAGGCAAAAGAAAGCAGATGCATTCCTAAACTATCTTTGAGACCCAATAAGGATTACACTGGTCTTTGGACTATATAGAATAACAAGCTGTTACAGTTTTCAGCCAAATAACATGAAAGCATCACTGAACCTTTGGTTTGAATTTCTTCATCTCCATAAGCAACATGTCTCGCACTACTAGCTGCATTGAGTTGTTCATTAGTTCTCACTTTAGCAAATGTGTCTGTTGATATAACATTGCATTTTGAACCAGTGTCTGCTTTAAGCTCTGTGGCTCTTCCATTAATCCAGACAGTACAAAACACTTTGCTACTTATTAATAAATTCACTCCATCAACTCTTTCATCAAGCACTCATACACCGTCTACATAGAAAGCTGATGGCTTTGTCTCTACTACAACTTGCGTCTTTGTGTGACCTTTCTTTACAACTGTGTGAGGTCTACTTGATTTGCAAAACTTTTGGAAATGGTTCCATTTTTTACAATTGTGATGCACTTCTCTCTTTTGACTCATGATTTGTATCACAATTGCGACAGTTAACAATAAAGCTAGACTTGGATTTTGCTGATTCATGCTTGTAATGCACTGAGCTGGAGCAAGCTCCTTTCGTAGAACTTACTGGAAAGCTATGTGTCTTCCCTGGAAACCCCGTAGCTGCTTGGACCTGCTTTTGTTTGCCACGTGTTGCATACTGTATACATTTGCCCTGGAGCCAACTGAAAGCATGCTCTTGTCACTCGGAAGCATACTTGTGTGTTTTTCTGTCACCTCATGGATTTGACAAATCTCTATGTCTTTGCTTAACATTAATCAGTGTCACAAAGTAAAATCCTTCTCACAGCAGCAGTGTTAATACCAAACACAAGCCTGTCCTTTATCAGCTCATCTTTGAAGTCACCAAACCGACATGTTTTAACTTTGTTTCTCAGGTCAGTTATATAAGCTGCAAATATTTCCCCTGGTCTCTCATGTAAAACAAATGTCTCTCTAATGTAACATTTGTCTGGGGGTTACACATTTCTCTGAGCTTGCGTTTCAAACACTTGGAGTCTTCTCTTAATTCAACCTGTACAACACTATGATGGTTTTCTCCTTCTCCTTCAAATACTGCAGGTACATACACAAACGAACACTCACTTTCTATGACCTCTGACCAAGCTAGATTTAGCAAAATGAATGCCCTGATGCTTGCATCCCTATCTGCATAAGCTGCTTGCATAAAAATATTGTACTCTTGCTCAAATATTCTGCAATTCTCTGCAATATTCTGACCAGATACAAGTGGTAGGGGCTTTTGAAATCCATCTGCCATATTAATACATACCAGTGAAGGGTTTTGCAAATAAGCACAAACATATATTCATGCGCATATGCCAGAAACGTATGCCAGTATTTGTAAATTTGTCCAATGTCTTTGGGCTTCTGAATTTCATATCTGAATGAAAATGAAGCCTCATATCTTTTGAGGTTTTTGAAATTATGCTAACGAATGAACTCATAGTACTTTTGAATAATTGGACTTTGTGAAATAAACTTCTTGGGCACTTTAACACTCTTGTAATATCATTCTGCAATGATAAATTAATTTACCATCAGTTTAAGAAACCACTCAAACAACTTTACGATGCAAATGAAATACACTGTTGGGCACTGTAACATTCTTGTAATATCATTTTGCAATAAATCACCTCTTATCAGTGTAAGAAACATGTCAAATAACTGCACAATGTGAATAAACTGGACCTCTCTTGACCAAAACTCAATAATATTTTGAAGTAATTGCACTTTGCAAATAGACACCCAGCACGAGAAACTTTTCAAAATGGCTATACTTTGACTGTATTTGACAAAATAGCTGTACTTTGCACACAATAAACTCTTCAAAATTTATGCACAGTAATAAGCACACACTGTAAGGACTTTTACACATTTTGAGATACTTTGAATAACTTTAGTTATGCCCTTGATACAATATGAAGTCATAGTTATGCCAAAACATAACACTTTGCCAAAACACATGCAGTCGCCTTGTTGTATTTTTGGTTAATGTGTCCTTTTTGCCCTTATTATATTTGTTATGCTCATTTAAGCCCTTTTCATGCCCAATGTACTTTCCTTGTGCTTGTTTTACTCTAAACATGCCTAGTTTAGCTTTAAACACACCCGTTTTGCTTTAAACATGCTTGTTTTGCTTTACTGTTAATCGTTTCATCAGATACCTTTATTTTAAACATTTCTTTTAGTCAACAAACTTTGCATGCCTTCCGTTGCTCAGTAATGTGGTTTGTGCCCTGTAATGCCCCATTTTGTCTCTTCTGCCACATAAACAGTTTGTGCTGCTTCTCATTACCTTTGATTCTTTTCTGGCTATTTTTGTGCTCGTTTCTCTTAGTTTTAACTTCACTGTCATTTCTGCACCTCATGGCTGTGAATATTATTATCTTCGATCCTGGTTCTGACACCGTGTCGCTCTGCTACTTTGGACACAATAGAAGAGTCTTCATGGGTTCTGTTCAAGCAGCTTTATTTTATAGAAACACATCACTATAGATGTTTACTGACTTTAACTTAACTAACTTATATACAGACTAACAACTGAGATCATGCATGCTCTCAATCTGGGTGCTCTTACAAAATGGGACTAGGGGATTGCACGTGTCTGGAATATATAAGTGCACATACAGCTTTTATATGCTACTTAAAGATACAGCACACTTCACTTGCACACTGATCTACAATTTTTTTTACAAGATCCCTTCTACTACTTAATTGTTTTAAGGCATTCCATTCAGCATTTCTTAAATTATAATTTATGTCAGTTGTGGCCTTAATAAAACCTTCATATATTTCCTCTATTGAAAAATTAAGCATCACAGAAAACTGCTTAATGGTTTCATTAATGAAAGGCAGAATAAAATAACTGTTAGCTTGAATATTCCCTGTATCCAACAAACAATAAGCATTTAAAACATCTTCATTAAAATCTGAGACGGGTTAAACAAACCCCCAAATTCTCAAAGGCTTGCACAGAGTGCTAGATAGGTTCAGGAGCTGAAGCAGGCAACATGTCAGCATGCAAGGGTGTGCACAAGCACTCCTGCACTAATCTTGCATGGACTAAGCCCTGGTATGCAAATCACCCCATTTGCAGGTGAAATCCATGCAAATGAGATGAATTTGCAATCCAGAAAGCTCGCAACAGTCCATGCAAGACTAGTGCAATCTGCAGAAATATACTCGGTTAGTAACCGAGTACATTTCTCAAAATCCAAAACGTAGCTATGACAGCTCCAAATAAAGGCTGCATATCATGTGGTAAGCATTCCAATGGCCAAGTATAAGGCCTTTGGCATTGCAAACAGTGAACAAAATTAAAAAATCAACTGTTATTTTTTTTGTAGCCGATGTCGGTTGTTTAAGCATAGGGCAGCAGCTCGCAAATTGGATCGGGGAGAAATAATAAAATAATCCTAAAATAAGCATTCTAACCAAAATCAGTATTCTGCCATACAAGTCAATGGCAGGCAGAAGACAACCTGGCCAGTGAGTAGTGGTTGCTAAGGGAGGAGGCTCAGTGTGAGACATGTAACTATGCATTAGCAGGCAATCCTATGCAAATGAGGGGAAGGATAGTGAATCACAGTTCTCCCCAGCATGTGAGTCAGGTCCCAACAGTGCAAGAGTAGGAATAGCTTGGTGCAAGCCTAGGAGGTAGTTGACATCATGGGGGGGGAGTGTCAGGCATACTGTAAGTGGATTGGAGCCCTGTGGCTCAGGTTTGCTCCTAGCTTAGCACAGCTAAGCTAGGGGGTGTATCTAAACCAGCCCAGAACACTACTATAAACTATGCAAACACCTTCCCGTCTGGTTTTTCCCACACTCTACACTACCAGTGTATACAAGTGGGGAAATTTTAACAAACAAACCTACAAAATGAGAAGGGATGCAGCAAGCAACATAGAACAACATGTGCAAGAAGCTGAGGGTGGTGAGGATGTGAATGCAGACGAACAACCCACAGTGAGGAGACAGAGAAGAGTATACAGACCCAGGGTAGCCTACCAGGGGCTACATGATCTGGACATAGTGAAGCACTATAGGGTGGACAGAGGCCTCCTACAGCAAATTGTTGAGCTGTGCCGGCCACACCTGACACACCAAACTGACCGAGAGGAACCCATCCCAGTGGATACCAAGGTATGTGTAGGCCTAGGTATACTAGCCACAGGTACCTCCCAAAGCACAACTGGGGATATCATAGGGATCTCACAGGATCAGCATCCAGTGTATTCCACCAGTTCCTGGATGCCATGTCAGCACATGCCAGTGAGCACGTATATTTCCTCAACACCTGTGAGGTGTTGACCAGCAATATGCGTCTCTTCCACTAAATAGCAGAATACCCAGGGGTAGTGGGTGCTATAGACTGCATGCACATATGCATGAAAGAACCAGCTGGTGAGCAGGGTAGATCCTACATCAACCGCAGGGGCATCCCCTCCATCAACTGCCAGGTCATATGTGATGCCCAGGGCATTATAATGAATGTGTGTGCTGGCTGCCCTGGAAGCTATGACGATTCCCACATATGGCATCTGACGCAGATGTACCAGAGACTTGCCAATGGGGACATCCCCTACGGTCACCTAGTGGGGGATGCTGGGTACACACTGGAGCCGTGGCTGATGACACCCATCAGAAATGCACACACATCTGAACAACAATGCCATGATGAGGCACACATACAGGCCAGACATATACTAGAGCATGTATTTGGGATGCTCAGGTCAAGGTTCCAGTGTCTGGACACATCCGGTGGAGCCTTGCAGTATCCACCAGCTACATGTACCCAAATTGTTATGGTATGTGCTATGCTACAAAATATGATCCTGTGGAAACAGTCGCAGCTGGAACAGCATGGGGCAGGGCCACACAGCCCCCCACACATGCCAAGGTCTGCACAGGTACAGAGTGACTCAGAGGAGGAACAACCAGAGCCTGCCCCAGTAGGCAGATGGAGGCGTGCCCAGTATGCCATGGCTGCAGCAAAGAGGCAATGCATAGCACATGCACTGACACAGTAGGGACCCAGGGAATGACACCTCTCTCTGACTCACACATGCAGTAAAAGGGATGCCAAACATGACACTACCTGTGCTTAACTATGTATAGGGAGAGTACTATGTGCATCTGACATAGGCAGCCCTCCATCACCATCCACAAGTCTGGCACAACCTCAAGGTAAGTCAGTCAACCTACCAATTGCCAAATGGAGTGTTGTTACCTGTAGCTATGGTATGTATGTGAGCATACAAGGGAATTGGGGGGCTGAATATTATGGCATCAGTCAGTAGACACCCATAGTGGCGCCATGACATCTGTAACACAGACTGGAGTCACCATAGTAGCCAGTACTACACAGTGTGACAAAACCCACTGCAGGACATGTGCTGAGAGATATGTGTGTCCATATGACCCACGCATGCCAGTCAGGATGGTTTACATACCCAACAACAGTCTCAGCCAGCAGTGCAGGTGTAGACAAACCCAAACAGAGCTTGTGCCATGGCCCCTGAATGATGCCTGTGATTAACCTCACCCCCAGGCCTACACAGACAGACCACAGTAGGGCAGGCAGTGGGATGTTAATTCTGAAGGGTAGGAAGTCAGACAATAATATGTAGGGCAATTAAGCCACGATCTGTAGTACACTGGTATGCCTCTAGTCAGCATGATAGTTAGCAATACAGAATGAAATGGAGTACCTGACATACCAGTACATTCATAGCGAATGTGTACAAGTGTCACTTGTGCCCCCCACATCCTACATTGTAATGTAATAACAGCCAGGTGTGCCCCCCAACCCTGTGTATACATGTGGAAATAGTCAGGTGTGCCCCTCCCATCCTACATAGCAATGTAATAACTGGTGTGATCCCAATCCTGTGTAGAAATGTAGTAATTGTCAGGTGTGCCGCCCCATCCTACATAGTAATGTAATAACAGTCAGGTGTGCCCCCCCCCACTCCTGTGTAGAAATGTAGAAACAGTCAGGTGTGAACCCCCTGTCATGCAGAAATGTAGCAACAGTCAAAGCCAAATGATCAATGTATACCCTGCAGAGACAGCATGCTACCTGTCGGTGTACAACACAAAGGTCAGCACTGCAGCACAAACTACCTGGACACGATCCACACATTCAATACAGACAGCCATACTGGGCATGCTCACACACAGAGAAATGAAGGCAATGTCAGTCAGCAACATACTGAAAGGTCATACTGGGCATGCTCACACACACAAACACATGAAGGCCATATCTGCAAACAACAGTGGACCAGACATATCTGGCAGTTGCAGTTGTTAGTGCAGACACTTATCTGTATGCACCACTTATGCCTTGCACACACAGTGGATAGGAATACAGACATATATGTCAGGAAAACACACTATAATAAGCCAAAGATGGACATACATAGATGTGTGGAAGAGAGTGACTGTGACAAGGAACAATCCAGGCCTGTCCCTCCCAGCACACAGCCAAAGGGCTGCAAACACATGAGGTGCAGATGTCACTCACTGCAGATACTAGCCACCAGTATCTGTCAGCATTACAGACTATGTGGTGCACGTGCCAGCTGTGCAACATGACTGTACAAGGAAGTAGTCATCTAGCAGCTGTATAAAAGTACCTGTGAAATATGACCCCGTGTGTGCCCGGATGTGGCGTGTCAACCCCTAGATGACTGGGTTATGGCCCATGCACACACACTGCCCTCCCCATAGCCCTACTATGACAAGCCTGCTGAGGTCATCCATTGTGAAATACACCTTTGGGAGAGTTGTAGCCTAGTAATCTCTGTGGCGTGTCCCATAACTGCATACTGTTGTAGTGGGATATACTAGATAGGTAGGCGTTCTAACCCCAGACTTGGTAACTGTGTGTGTGTGTGTGTGTGTGTGTGTGTGTGTGTGTGTGTGTGTGTGTGTGTGTGTGTGTGTGTGTGTGTGTGTGTGTGTGTGTGTGTGTGTGTGCATGTGTGTCGGTTTGTGTGCATGTCTGACTGTGTAGATAGCAATGCTTTTTACGGTACTCACACTCCTTACAATTTATATACTCAACTTTGGCAAAGCTGCTGATGTCACCCACCTAGAAATACACCTCTGGGAAGGTTGTAGCCCCGTAATCTCCATAGCGTGTCCGGTAACTGTGTATTGCTGTAGTGTGATAAAGTAGTTAAGTAGGTGTTCTAATCCCCGACATGGCAAGTGTGTGTGGGTATGTGTGTCTGCCTGTCTAACTCTCTCTGTGTTGAGAGCAATGCTTTTTAGGGTACTCACACTCCTTAAAATGCATATATTCAACTTTGGCAAGGCTGCTGGTGTCACCCACCTAGAAATACACCTCTGGGAAGGTTGTAACTCAGTAATCTCAGTAACGCATCCTGTAACTGCGTATTGCTGTAGTGTGATAAAGTAGTTAGGTAGGTGTTCTAATTCCCGAGATGGCAAGTGTGTGTGTGTCTGTCTGACCCTGTCTGTGTAGAGATCAATGCTTTTTAGGGTAGTCACACTCCTTACAATTCATATACTTAACTTTGGCAAGGCTGCTGATGTCACCCACCTAGAAATACACCTCTGGGAAGGTTGCAGGCCAGTAATCTCCATAGCACATGCCATAACTGTGCACTCCTGTAGTGTGATTTAGAACTGTGGTAGGGTTCCATCTCCACCTATGGCAATTCTGGATGTTTTGTGTGTGTTTCAATGTCTGTGTATGAAGCAATGCATTATAGACTAGTCAACCTCAGTACATTTCAAATGGCCTACTTTGGCAAGCCTACTGATGTCATTCAGTGTGAAATACACCTTTGGGGAGGAGTTCACCAGTAATCCCCTGTGGTGTGTCCTATAGCAGATCCATGCTGTAGTGTGACATAGATCTCTGTTAGGGGTTCTATACTCACCCATGTCAGTTGTGGATGTTTTGTGTGTGTGCCACTGTCTGTGTAGGGAGCAATGCATTTTAGGCTAGTCATACTCACTACAATTCAAATGGCCAACTTTGGCAATCCTGCTGATGTCATCCAATGTGATATACACCTTTGGGGAAGAAGTGTTCTAGTAATCTCCGTGGCACGTACAATAACTGTGTAGTGTAATAAACTAGTTAGGTAGGGTTTCTACTCCCAGACAGGTGTGTGTGTGTGTGTGTGTGTGTGTGTGTGTGTGTGTGTGTGTGTGTGTGTGTGTGTGTGTGTGTGTGTGTTTGTAACTCATATCCTGTGTGGAGGTGGTTGTGATTGTGTAAATCCTGTGGCCAATGTGGAGCGGATTTTGCATATTTCTTATATGGTGGCCCTACTATATATAACAATGTCCACCATACAGGATAACAGATGTGAAATAGTTGAGAGGCTGGGGTGCAAAGCCATACCCATACATGTGACATCAAGGCCAAGCAATCACAGTTAGCAACCCCAGTATTACCCAGAGCACACTCTCAACCCATGTCTTATACACACACACACACACACACACACACACACACACACACACACACACACACACACACACACACACACACACACACACACACACACACGCCTAGGCAACAGCCAATATGTGGGTAGTACACTGCATATTGGCCACTGATAGTAACAATGGGGTGATAGCTGTGGGCTACAGAGGGCATGACGCCCTATCCATCTGTCCAATATGAACGTACATGCAGACAGTGCACCTTCCCTATGTTCCCCAATGGACACCTGCAACACTTGTGTTACCATCACGTGACCCACAAAGACAATACTATACCTGACAGCATGCCTTGTATTGAGAGATGCCACTGACACCAGGGAATGCTGTTACCATGCTATTAATGTAGGTGCAGGGCAAGCCTGCTGCCCAGTACCAGTTCCCGCCACAGGTGGGCCAGACTGGCACATCTGATGATAATCTGTGTTTACAACATGGGACAGACACCCCAGGTACAGTTCCACATGTCACTGTACATGCATGTGGGAGGTGTGCACATCCCAGACACCATCCATGTCATGGACTAAGGAACACATACATGGCAAGCAATGCACAGCATTGGCCACACACAGTAGTTATCCAGGTGACTGAATGGGGGATACAATACCCACCTGTGTGGGCAAATGCAGACTCTACAGCCCTGATCCACAATGCAGACCATTGTCATGTGGCCTGATGCCAAGGTATACCCATTGCCTAGCCTTGTACAGCCATCTAGCACAGTTGAACACCACACACCCATACAGACATGCACCCATGCATGTCAGTACTGGCACCCTGCGTGTTGATGTGTGTGTTGTATGGTGTGTATGTTGACATCCACACTCCCTACAACCCCCACTGGCATACTGAAGCATGCTGTCTGATGTCAGACACCTCCCCATACCCTTTGCCCATAAAACCTTCTTATGACCCATGTGGTGCAAATGATACCTGCACAGTGATGTGTTGTGGCAATCCCCCTACTGATGATTTGTAATCCTGGCCCTGCCAATTGTGTCATTGTGTGTGCATCCCTGTGAGAGTGTGGCTGTGTTGATGCAGGCACCTGTTCATGCAGACAGGCATGTGTACGCCACCTATCATATAGCTACCATGTACTGTTGCAGATGTCACTCACCATCACATATATGTTTTGAGGGCACTACAACGAGTAACCCATGTGGCACATCCAATAACTGCATAGAACTGTGCTAGCACAACATAGTTGTCAGGGGTTTGATGCCCTGTGCTGGTAGGTGTGTGACACAAACATGCTTAGGTTTTACTCTCTCACCCCTTCCTCACTTGTCTTTGCTCTGTCTGCCTCTCCCACTCCCTCTATGGTGTATGTGTAGATCTACACCTGCTTTGCTTAGGCAGCAGCTTGTGTATTTAAAGTGATGATCATGATCAGCTGATGGCCTTTGCACAAATTGCAGCCCTGCAGCCCTTCCCTTGCTGATTACATGTGGAACAGCTGTGGTAACATTCCCATAGCCAATTGCATGGAAATACACTCCAATATCTAGGTACATCATGTTGATATTGGCCCTTTTCATTCACTGTGAGCAGGAACTAGATCTGTTATTTGGCAAGCAGCATCTCAGATGGAGACAACATACATTATGGAAACAGAGCAACACACAGGAGGGGGATGAGCCTGACCTGACTACAGACTGTAAGTGCTGCTATACTGCATTTGGAGTAATGTTGGTTTAACTGTGTGTGTGTGGATATAGCTGTCCTACATGTCTCAATACCTGCCATGTCACTTCTATGTTTATGAGGAATCCCCATCTGCAGAGTCATCTGCAGAGTGGGCAGTGTTTTGTGCCTTTGGTTTCATGTATTACCCATGGTGCATCTATCTGTAGACTGCAGAAGGTAGTGTGAGGATTGCAGTCTGTAGATGGTGAAAGCCATGACAGTTACCGACTACATATCCCTCATAGGACATATGTTGCAACAAACCCTGTTACAACAGTAAATGTATGAGGTTATCACAGAAATATGAAAATATTGGCCCTGTGTATGTGCTTCCAGCCTCAACTCTGTCAACCTATGTACGTATCTTGTACATGAAGAGGTGCATGTGCACCATAATTGGTGTCATCATATCTGATAACAAGCCAGGGAGATATCAGACTGCTACACATGTTATGTATAGTAGAGGTTATATTTGATGACATAACCTGGACATACTGTGGTTGTTTGTACAATACTGAGGTATGTGTACTTATGGTAAATGTTAACAGTGTTTGTATTGTTAATATGTACCTTGGCCTGTGTACAGACTGTGGTAGTTGTCAACGTCCTACTTCCTGTCCTATCTGATGATACATGCTCCACTGTATGTTACCGTATTGGCTTAAATGTTTGTAGGGCTACACACATTCATACCCTATACCACAGTCAGCCATCAGACCAAACTGTGTAGTGGCCCAGTATATGCAGGATTAGTGTGTGAGTGGCACATATGAGGATGGTGTTGAACAGATAGTCCATATACTGTAATATTATGCTAGCTTGCCATATGTGGCTGTGGTTGTGTTCTCATTGGTTGTGGTTATGCACTTTCACACAGGTGCATCTTACCCTGTGCTGTGACATGCCTGTACAGCCTGCTATATATGCAGGTACATGTGCATTCCCCCATAGGAGATGTAGGCCAGTGTTGAGCCAGTCTGCCTGTAGCCTGCACAGTGCATTGTTACATGCCTAGCAGCTTAGTGTACTTACCCAGTGAGATATCATGTGCAGATATTTGCCAGGTGCACTGCTGCCGGGCCTCCCTTAACAGTCATGTATGTCAGACAGAGCAGTGGGATGCTGTACAGTTGTATGTCAATATCTAGTGGGTAGTATGTGGCCATGGCACCCCTGTACCAGCGGTTATTACGTGTCAGGCCAGACAGGGGTGTGTGAATGCATAACCTATGGTAGCATATATATACCAGTTGTTATGTGTTATACCCATCTACATGGCTGTTAACATCCATATTGTCAGGCATGGTACACATGTTTTGCACTAAGGGGTTCTGTGTATACCTCTGGACTGTAGAGAGTGTGTCAGAATGTCCACACACATTGGTCAATATCTCTGCTGCAGTTGACAGGAGCAGTATGTGCTAGCCGCGGTACTTTACTATGATGTCCTTAGGATGTCTGTCAGTAGCCAATGGCACACATGTGGAAAGCAGATGTGACCTCTCACACACACCATGTCTGTGAAGACAATCGCAATTACAGTAGCAACAGTATATAGAACTGTAATAGTACACACATAAAGGTTTTCCATCCCTGAAAACCTGTGTGTGGTGTTTTTTTCCTATGACCTCTCTGTGGGTATATGTTGCAGGCAATGATTATCACTTGTATGGTGGCCCATACAGTGTCCAGTTGTTCAGGTATGAACTGTAGGCATAGTGGCTGTTTCATATTTTGTGCACCTTCTACAAATGTATCTTACTGTACATATCTCTGCATGTGTATGTGTAGTCACATGTATATCTATATATGTAATTAGGTTTACTATCGTAATTCCGAAGTGCATTTGGTCGAATGCCAGTATCTACGACTCCCAAGCGCAAAAGTGACAATGTCAAATTCTGTCATTGCCGAAAGTACATCTCAAATTCGATCTCTAAACGAGCGTTAACATGGGTCGAGATAGGGGCGAGATTTGTACTTCAACAATGTTGGGTTCGATATTGTCACCATTCGACCCCCTGCCATTCACTGTAGTGGTATCGAGAGGATGCACGTCAGAATTATGATAGTAAACCATGTAATTATATATATATATATATATATATATATATATATATATATATATATATATATATATATATATATATATATATATGTGTGTGTATGTATACCTGTATCTGCATATATGTGTCTGTGTATCTGTGTCCTGAGGATGTTGATAGCTTCCATATTTTACAATTCCTATGGGAGCCAGACTGTACTGCATGATATGTTACCAATACCAGCCTAACATCATACAGGTGGGATGTAATACTGTTAACATCTTGAACCCATGTCATGTCAGGTCCTTGTTATGGGATCTGCAACACTTGGTAGTGTATTGCAGGCCGGATGTATTTGGCTGGGGGATATGCCTATTTGTACATGACGTATATTGTTTGGGGCCTCTCAACCCCATTAATAGTGCATGTGGACATATCTATTTTTGTTAATCTACCATTGCTATCTACAGATGTATGGCCACATATACCTATATAGATATATATCAGCTTACATATATATAACTATGTCCGTATATACCTACATAGATATATATCTGCATGCATATATGTGCCTTGCTGTGTATATGTAGACATATAGGTGCACATATATGTGTTGATGTAGGCATTTGCATCTATATATGTTCATATATATGTATATATATTTAAATATTTCTAAATATACACACACATATATATATATATATATATATATATATATATATATATATATATATATATATATATATATATATATATATATATATATATATATTTAGATATGTTGTATCTGTTTAGATATTACTATATTTACACACACACATACATCTAGATGTTGGTATACATGCTCTGTAGCGTTGCATGACTGGGCTGGATGATATGTTTCTGAAAACATGAGATTTATGTACATCTGTCATGGCTTAGTAGTAGATCTCTTTGTGTATGGTGTGCAGGGTTCTGGGTTCGAGCCTTAAAGAGGCTGTTTATTTTGTTGCTGGGCAAAACATGGGCCATTGGATACAGAGTGATTAAGGCAATTTAAAGCAGTTGTAAGCATGTGTGCATGTGTTTGCACGGAGGTAAGCACTGCTAACTTCCAGTCACACTTTCTTCTACTCAGTTAGTTTCCATATTGCTTAATCTGTGTAGGTAGTGCTTACCCCTGTGCAGATGCACTTAAACATGCTTACTAGTGCTTACATATGCTTACTACTGCTTATTTGTGCTTATATCTGCTTACTAGTGCCTTATTCATTATGACAATGCTACATCACATGTGCATTTCCTGGAGTACTCTTATTCATACATACATGTTATTTAGTGGGTTTTGCAACACAACCATTAATTACAATGTGCTTTGCCATGTAAAATAGACTATGCTGCAGTGGGACTCGAACCAAGAATGCCTGCTTGTTAGGCGAATGCTCTGCCCAATTCACACTATTGCTTACATCCACGAGGTGGTCCGATTAGAACAGCTCCATCGAACACCGGCACTCCTCGACCCCTGCTCCTCCTCCACAGCAATCATCCTTTCTCTGGGTGCAAGTCAGGTCTTACCACACAACTACACACTGCCCACTCTCCATCACGTACGTTGTCCTGACCCATGGATCATCAGGCTTTCCCAGCCTTGTAGTCTGAGGACATATGTGCCCTGCCATTGCGAATCTGTATAACGACAGGAACCCAAATATGCCCTAAATGTTTGGGTTGTCCAGCAAGGGACGTTCTTGTCTTTGTTTCTAGATTAGACTTAGTGGGTCGACAATGTTTCTCCCACTGGTAGTATCTTGCCTGTTGTTTGGAAAGCAGTGGTTTGTTTACTTTTTTTGGTGTGTTTGTTTGTATGTTTCACCTATTTGGCTGTGGGGGGGATATAGGTACATGCAACACGTATTTTGATTGAGACCCTTCACCCCCATTGGCGGTGCCTGTGGTCATATATGTCATTTTTATGTGCTGCATCATATCTATAGATATATATCTGTGTATACACACACACACACACACACACACACACACACACACACACACACACACGCATATATATGTATATATATATAAATATATCTATATATATATATATATATATATATATATATATATATATGTGTGTGTATATATATATATATATATACATATATATATATTGCTGTATATATATATATATATGTATTGCTGTATGCATATATATATATATATATATATATATATATATATATATATATATATATATGTATATATGGGTCTACTTCTTTTGACCTAACTTTCATTTGCCTGACACTCATTTGCCTGAGACCAAATGACTGAAATTTCATTTGCCTGACACTTCATTTGACCGACAAGTATTATTAGCAAGAAAATGGAATATGCCCCCTTCCCCACTGCAGTGTGACCCTGGAGTTAGACTATATAGTTAGTGGGGGTGTGGGGGGGCGAAGTCCCCCACTTACTTTTCTGTTACTAAGCAATATTACATCAAAAGTTAACAATATTATATGAAATGAAGTGGGGGGCTTCACCCCCCACACCCCCCATCTAACGACATATAGATGTATGGATGTCTGCATATAGTATATATATGTGAATATTTATACATATATATATATATATATATATATATATATATATATATATATATATATATATATATATATATATCTATATATATATATATATATATATATATATATATATATATATATATATATATATATATATACATATATACCTATGTAATACAGAGAGGGAGAGGTATATATCTATTTAGTTATAGATATATTTACATACACACACACACACACACACACACACACACACACACACACACACACACACGCCTTCATATTTAGCTACATGTCCTGTAATGTTGAATGGTATTGCTGGATGCTATGTTTGTGGAAACAGCAGGGTTATGTATATCTGCGGTGGCTTAGTGGTAAATAACATTGGCTGTGATGTGCAGACTCCTGGGCTTGAGCCTTGCAGGGGCTGTTTAATTTTTTTCTGGCCAGAATGAGGCCCATTGGATATGTAGTGGTTGAAGCATTTTTACTCAATTGTCAGCAGGTTTGTGCGACGGTAAACACTGCTAACTTCCGGTGACATCTGCTTACACATGGTTAGCGGTTAGCCTCACTACTGCTTACTCTATGTAAGCACTGCTTACTGATGTGCAAACAGATTTGTATCTACTTACTAGTGCTTATTTATCCTTACTACTGCTATATTTTAGACAGTGTTAGTCTATTGGTTCTTGGGGAGGTGGTGAATTTGGCAAGTATATGAGGTTATCATTCATTACACAGCTTACTACTCCAGTTCACACATATATGTTATTTATTAGGTTATACAACTAAATATATTGATCATAACAGTGATTTGACATGGAAATGGAATGTACTGCAGTGGGAATCGAACCGGGATTGACTGCTCGTGAGGCAAACGTTCTGTCCACTACAATATTGTTGTACTGCTTCATTTGCACATATCCTGCTTTTTATCCACCTTTTGCTATTTAAGCTACATTAACCGTAGCTAAGTGACGGGCAACCCCACGCACCTATGGTTAAACCTCATCCATTTCATTAACAATACATATCTTTTTTATTTTTTTTTTTATTCACTATTGCTCTTATACATGTGGGGGGATGTTGCTTGGGGTATGTGCACATCTATGGTTGGTCTAGCTCATTGTTTACTACCTTTCTGCAGTCCTTCATTGCAGGGACTTGTATATTCTGTGAGCTCTGCTCTCAGACATGCCCTCTGCACTCTTGCATACTCTGTGTAAGCCTAGGAGCTCAGTCAGCATGCCTTCATTACTATGCATGGTGCGCTGCTGTACTGCTCCTAAACGTGCGCATTCTTGCAGGACATACTAGTCTTGCACGGAAGGTTAGTGTATCCAGGGGAAACTCTTATCTGAGGAAGTCACATCACACATATCATAATTATATTCAATATTATTAATACTTCTGCTAAAAAATATTTCAAATGTAACTTCTGGACTAAACAAAATATTTTTGTTTAAAAATATATAGGCATGGTAGTACTGCTGGCACAAATTTTAGACCTAAATTTAAAACTTTTAAATGCACTGAACTAAGTTCACAGCCTGATAAATTTAACACAAGAGAAACCCTGTGAACAGTTTCATTAGTTACTAAATCATAACTATCAGTCTTTTTACTTCCATCTACCTTGTTTGAATGGTGAGCGTACATGTCCTTCAGCCATATGGTTATACTGCCCATGGTTATTCCAACTTCTTTTACAATTCTGTTAGTTCACTTGTCTCTCACTGTTCCTCTGAAACTAATGTTCATGTGCACCTGGTTGTTGTGTTGGGGGAAGGAGAGGATATGCATTCTCATCACTCTCACTCCCTGTACTGTAACTAGTTCCTTCCGATGAAGGAAAAAGAGACTGCCTGCTGCCTTTTAAAACTTTGGTTTGGACGCTTGTAAGACTCTGTGACTCATCTTCTGATTGGACCTCCACAACAAAGCCCGCCCATTCTCATAATCATGGACATCCCATTTAATTTTGTGCTTTGTCTTATCTATAAGCTCAGATTCAAAAGTTTTCAGTCTCTCATTTATATCTTCCAATAATTTTTCTAACCGAGTGGAACTAAAATGAGAAGACAGTTCAGAACAGATGTTTTTTTAATTTCTTCCATAAGGCTTTGCTGTTTAACTTGGTCTCTCTCAATAAGTATAGTGACCCACTCTATAGAGCAGTGGTGAACAGCTGCTAAACAGCAGTCATGAAAAACTTTGTCTATATCATCAGTCATATCAAAGGGTGTTGTAGGGCTTTTAAAAGCCCGTAACCCTCTTGGAGATATATCCAAATCAAGGTGTCGCTGTAGACCCAAGATGTTCAAATATACCTTTGTTTCTTTAAACAGCAATTTTTCTAAATTGTCACATAATCCTTGTACTTCTTTGGAAACATTCATAGAAATAGACTATCCCACTGACAAAAATGGATTTTCAGTTCTGCTCTGTTCCCCATATATTTATTCATAATTCTCTAGATGAAGTATCACCAGCACTTGTAGCAAAACGCTCACCACTAGTAAAACTGCCACCAGTTGCTTGCACAATGTAGTTTTCCATGGTTCTCTGAGATGAACCATTTACCTCATGGAAAATATGAGGTATGTTGGATGGAGGGTCTGTAGCCATAAAAATTCCACCAACGATGAACAAGAAAGTATGGAACTAAAACAACCAAAGGCTACTGGACAAAGTTTATTGCAAGCACAATAAAACTCTAGCACCTCGGCAAACTGCTTTCAAGGAGTTAAACAAGCAGCACACACATTGGCATTGTATATAATAAATTCACAAAATAACTAATTAGTTAAGTAATTAATTAATTATACAATTATTTAAATCAAATACCTCCAATTCACCTCAGAATTCAATCCAAAAGGTAACAGTGCATTAAATTTCAAGATAAAAAATGATTCTTTACATAAAAGTCTATCCTTTAGAGAACAATTTTCCCCAACTCGCACACAAACCTTTTCAAGAACAGTACCTTGCAGTAATAAAAAATTGCCATCATGCTTTTATTTAAAATGCATACCAATGGGACTCTCTATTTTTTGTTTTTTTAGGGTCCCTTATATGTTTCTGCAGTCTTACCCTAGATTTTCTCTTACTTTCTCCAATATAATATAAATCACAAGAACACCTGAGGGCATAGCCCTATTGAAATGTGCCTGCACTTCCATAATGGCCCTAAATATATGTCAAGTAGCACTGAAAGACACACCTGTATCAGGTGGAGGATGGATAGCAGACCTCCTCCTAGCACCCCTAGCATCCCTCCTGCTTGGCACCTCACCCACACTTTGGCTAAAGCCTGATTCAACAGACACTGAAGCTGCAGTAACCACACTACCCTGATCAAATGTCTCACCTTCCACCTGTCCAATATCTAAGGGCTCACTGGAATGGATTGTCATAACCTTCTAGCTGTGTCTGATGGAATTACATTGGATAGCTGAATGTTAACCTCAGTGTTAGATTCCACCTCTGCATCACCCAACTATACACTCTTTTCCCACCATCATTATCAGTCTGCCTATACTCTGACACAGGGTGGTAAGAGTCCTTCATTTCCATTGTCAAGATCATCTGTGATAATAAGTAACAAACACAGGAAAGAAATTAATAGCTACACTACTACAATTCAATATATGTTAACAAATTAACAGTACTGCTACTATTACAGAGTGTACAGTAATACACACACAGTCCTGACACATACATCACACATACAGATAAAATAAATATTTCTGTGAACTGGTCATCAATACTGAAATAAAACAGTTTGGCTTACCATGTGCAGATGATGCCACACTTCCTAGGGAGGATAGTCCTGGAAGAAGTTAAGCAAAAGGTAAGGACACCATCATTACAATTAACAGTAACCCATGGGTGAAAAAATTCCCCTTTATACAGTATGTCCACTAGCAATACATTTAATAAAAAATTGGATGACAAGTCCACTCCAAGTACATGTGTAATGAAGCAGAATGTGTTGATAACGGTATCAGTCTATAACTAGTTCCTCCCCAAAAAAAAATTGTTTAACAAACTTAAGTATTGCTGTCAGTATTTTACTATACAAGACATATTTAACAATTGACACAGGTAAGCCTACCTGGAAACTCTTCCTGGGACATATTTGCCCTCCCAGAAACAGCAGCTCCAACATCAATAATATGTTACTGTGCACTTTCCACTGTGCTCTCTGAATCATTGACAGTGGACGGGAACTCTTTAATTGGTGCCAGTGTTGGCTGTGCAGCAGCCCCCTCAGTAGCTATCTGTCAAAGGGCCATTGCAGCTGCTCTCCTCCAGGCCAATGAAATCATGTCATTGGCCCTATGATACACCTAATCATATGCCCTGGTGTGACCAGCAACAGCATTGACATTGTCCAATATCTGCTGCCAAATTTGCATTTTTCCTGACTATCCCCATGGCCTCTCAAGCAGAAACCCACCATGTTGCCTAAATGCATGTACAATGACATCATGTTCAGGGTCACTGAAAATGGTTTTGCTGGGATTGGGAAACTGTGGTGCCATAGTCCTAGATGACAAAAAAAAAGGATAATACTCATAAATACTGCATAAATAAAAATCCTGCTTAGATATAACGCATAAGTAGCAGTTCTTCAGTATTACCCACTGGAGAAAGAAAAAACTTTCAAGATATTCAAATATAAAAAAAGGATTTGTGTGGTTGTAACATATTACAGTCACGCACAAAGGAAGGATGGATCCAAAACAAGGGAACTAACAATAACACAGCTACCCTCTGTACAAACTATTTTGTTTGTGCCAACACAGAAATGGAACTTGGTTCCCCCACCCACAAATGACATTTTGCTACCAAGCAAAGGGATAAAACATCAGTGAACTGTTATAACTGCTATAAAAGAAAATGGCACAAAAGCAAGTGTAAACATTTACTACAGAACATTATTTTTTATGTGGTTGCCAGTCACCTCTACCTGTGGCCAGCACTCCCCTTGAAGTGTCTATGGGTCATCCTAGAAGGCTAACATTCCTGTGTCATTGACAATATAGGACATTTCCATTTCACTAAAATAACAATAGAAGAGTGTAAAGAGAAATAGTTGTAACATTAACACTTGTGGTGAAAGTTAATAAGGCTGTGTATCTGAGAAAGCAAAATGCCTATGTATCATTAAACTTCTAAGAAGTGCATACAGCTAAAAGTAGCATTTGCTAATGCATATATAAAATATTTTTCTAAGTGACATCTGAGCATATCCACTATATAACTGAAATATGCAATCATACTTTATCAAGATCAGCACTCTTCTGTACATATAAAAACAAAGAAATAGCAATCTTCTTCTGTTTTATCCACATAAACAAGTCTTCTCACCTTCAGGTTCTCTAGCTACATGGTTCCCTTTTTATAGTGTAGATTCAGACCTGTTAGCACAGAGAAGATGCAAATGAAGAGTGAACTGATTACAATTGCTGAATACCAAATTCTTGGTCCCATGTATCTGATGTAAACATAGTACAGGCACTCCCTCAGTGTTTGTTGATAATGGATTGCAACTGTGAATGATTACTGGTAGGGAGAAAGAAAACATAACAGCAATTCAGACTCCCTTACCTCCAATGGGTGTCAGCCAGGTTAGACTTACAAAGTACAAGTAATTGTATCAAGGTTTTAAATGTAAGTTAAGGAGTACACATTTCACAGTTTCTGTTGAGTAATATCCAACCTCCTCTACATTTGTTGAAAACTGTATACTGTTGCCATTTAATATTCTCACTCATTTTAAGGACAATGATGCAAAATGCCTTACAGACTGCATGTCTGAGATTACTGCTCAGATAAGGAAAGAATGAGCAACATGCACAAAGATAAGACAAAGCTGCATTTCTGCAAGCAATAGTCATAAATGGTTGTGTGATCACTCATTGCACTACATCTGAATTAAATACATGTAGCAACAATTCAGAAATGTACAACTGTCATATGTCTTGTCAATACCCTGGATAATGTTGCACTTGCTTGTATGCACAATAATTTTCATTCTCTGCTGCAAAGCTGTTTCTGTGGCAAAGAGAGATATGGCATCTTTAATGTGTTTTGAATGTTCATTGGTGTGAGAGTTGAAATCCAGACTTGCATAAAAATCTTTCATATGGACTAACATATTTTGTAGTGGTGTTTATTTTATAGATTTTTTTTTAAATGCCAGTATTTGCATGGTGAGTGGCTTAGCACAAACACGGGAAACAGATAAATGCAATAAATGTCATGTAAAGTACTTATTTGATAATGAATATATCAAATACAGTTGCGAACCCCTTATGTGCATAGCACATCTGATAATCACACTGATCCACTCAGCATGCACTATCTGTAGATAAGGGTTCAAGTTCGACTTTTGTCTTTGGAGGATGAAACCTAATAAATGCTACTCTCAAGGCTTAAGCAAATTTAGTTTTATTTGTGTGATGCTTACCATCATGCAAATTGTAGCAATGGCCCACACACAAAGCAGATAGAATGCCTGCAGACAGGATGGAGACATTCTTAATTTCAAAAAGGATATATTGTTGCATTTTTTGCTTTCCATCGCCCAACACCAGTTAGCAACATTGAGTAGTGGTTAGCAACCTTCTCCAACAACTACAGGTCCAGAACACCTAAGAGAGAGGAAGCAGACAGTAGACAATTTCAAAACAGATGCATTCTATCAATTCTGTTGGGTGCCATGCAAACATACTAAATGGTGTTGCTTAGTGGTTAACACCCAGAAGTTTACAATGAATACGGAAATATCCAACTTTTATTTAATGATAGCTGAGGCAGTAGGTGTAAGTGTAGGCCTTCAATACAGATGGTCCTGGGTTTCAATACAGCACATTTCAAATCTTTCTACTGTTGTTCCATTTCACTTAATGTTAAATGTCACATAAAAAAGTTAAACATAATTATAAATAGCAATAGCAATAAATATGCATAGCAGTAGAGCTCACATGAGATGTATGTATGATTGAGGTTATACAGACTGCTATATTTCTGTAATTATAATTTGCTATCTGGCCTTGGATGGCCTTCAGACTTCAAAAACACTCATACACATATGAATATATAAAGCAGAACCTTGTTAGGTCACACAAGTACATGGCTTACACTCAAGCTGTCATGTGTATTTATCTATAATTCATGACTATGTCAAGAAGCAGTTCTGCTGTGGCAAAAATGGAAAATCACCAATGTGGAAGAAAATATTTTGTCTCTTATGCATAGGTTTGAATCCCACATTATAAAAATCAGTGTTATCACTCTAAAAAGCCAAACCAAGAATGTGTCAGATCATGAAATAAATGCCCCCATTATGTATGCAAAGTGAATAACTTAATAGTTCCAGCAGCAATCAACCCTGAAACTATTGCCAACTGTCATATTAACCTTCCCATTAAAAAAAGCTGATTTCCTCGGGCACTGTTGCTCTCTGCTTAATGTTGCTCAAATACTACCAGTAAACATGATAATAGGTATTGAAGGGAAATCATTATTAGCTATTGCTGTTCTATCTGCTTTTTCATGTTGATGGTAGAAGGGAAGGTGTCCAATTTAGGGTGCAAAGGTGGGGTGTTGAGGATTCCAGAATTTTTTTACTGGACTCCTTGTAAGGTTCCACAGCTGAAGGCTTCTGCAAGGAAATAATACCAACTGCCAGTACAAGTCTGAGGCCTGGAATAGTCTGGACAAGACTGTCTCCAGTACAACTGGCATTCCACTCACTGGAAAACAGTGTTCGCATCACTGTAATGATCTAAAAAGGCACAAGAAGGATACACTCAACCAGTGGATGGATGAGTTCGGCACTAGTAACATTCCACAGTTGTGTAAGTATACTAATAAAGAGAATTTAGATACAAAGCTATATATAGGCAAGACTGGTATGCATAATGCACTTCTCTTATTCTGCTCCACAGCCAATGCCAAGATAACTGCAATTTGAGAAACCCATGCTGAGCATCTAGAGAGACTGAGAGAAGCAAGGAGAATCATCACAAGAAAAGTATTATTAGTAACTTTTACATTAAAAAAAATATTTTCTATACAGTTGTAGCAAAGGAAGCATACATATTCTAACTGTAAAAGCAAGCATGCATGCTGCAGTCTAAAATATAGGAGTCAAGTGGAAGAATTATCAGATGTTGTGGGTTCCAATACCACAAGTAAAGGGTATAAAATAGTACAATCCTTTAAAAAATATTACATAAATAAATGTGCACATAAGTGGCATAAGTGCCCTGCTGTTAACATAATCTGTATAATTGGACCAAGAATATGTGCACATTTCAAGGATTACTTTGAGCAACCCTTAATTATAGTTTGTAATTGTTAAGAAGTATACTTAAATGTAAAAATTCAGCTAAAATACTTTTATTGCTATGATAACACATTGTATGTCACATATGATGGCACTAATTTTATTTCTTTTTTTTCTCTTACCCCAACCCTTATCTCTTTTTTCTTTTTTTTCTATGTGTCATCAAAGCATTTCAATGTCATCCATCTCTGACAAATCACAAAATGCTTTAAGCACAGGGGGGTAGGGCAACCACAGTGGCTCAGCCTCCCCTCCACTAGCTCTGGCACCAAAGCCCAGCACATCTTGGACCCAGCCTGGCAGTACTGCCTCTGCTGCCTCTGCATTACCTGCATCCTCAGTAGCACTACCTCAGCAGCTGATGCAATGGTACCCTCTGGCAGTGCTGGTGGAAGTGGGAATTTTATCCACCACCAGGAGATGCTAGGGTTGGTGAGTATGGTTGTTCACATGACCATTGCTGCACTCCTATCCCAGATGAAGAGGCTGGTCTCCCTTATGGCCCATAAGAGGAGACATCAAGCACTCCAACAGCCACAACAGCTACTGAAGTAAGGAGACAGCACTGACAGTCCTGCGGGTGAGGACTAGATTTTCACTATCATGTTTGACTGGCATGGGCCTCTGTTGTTCCCTCCTTAACCCCAATCATCGTGTCCCCCATAGTTTTGAGTCTCTCATTGTCCTTATGTCATGTTTGGTTTGTCCTGTTTGTTTGCATCTACTTCCTCATCTATCCTACATAGCTGACTCAAAAATACATATGTCCCTAACTCAGCATTCCTCCCTTACTGAAGTTAAAAAGGCCACCTGTACCACAAAAAATATATTGTCCCATACATAGCTCTCCACTTCACACATTTATTCTTGACACACTTGATTCAGTCAAATTTTCTATGCAACATGATTATGTTGTTGTTGCCTCTCTTTGTTGAGGTGACAGTCCAAATTCAGCTAATATTTTGTACATATTTTCATTTTACACTATTGAAGAGTAATAGCCTTGGTTCTTTCATATCTCCCTCCTGCACATTCCAATATTGTTTTCATTTTGTTCTTCCCCCTGCTTGCCCCCATTTCACTACTTTCCTATCTATCCCATTTTAATACCTTTAATCCAGTCAAAAAATAGAACCACACACAACTCACATAAGTAAAAAAAGCAATGAAGCACTGCAATTTTTGGCCTTTGTGTTTGCGCATTGTTTAGCATTGCACAACAATGCCAAGTGGTTTGTCAATGGCTCTTCCTTGGTGTGTTTATCTCCATGCAATGCTGCTTAAACATGCAGCACAGAGGTTAATTCCCAGTGAATGTAAAATAAAGGATTATTTCATTGCATTATGAATACATATTTAAAAGAATCAGCTACATCTGAATTCGAACACTACATCTGTGGTCCAAAATAAATCTGTCATTGCATTTATACCTTCTGCTACAGAGTCAGCTAAGCAGCAGGTGTGTTTCATTCACTCAGTAGTCAGAACTCTTAAGTCCATAAAAATCTACCAACAACAAGAAGTAAGATATAGGAGACCACAGACACCACTAGTACCACCACACAATAGTTTTATTGAGTGCTTTCGTCTAAAATCAGACTTCTTCAGAATAAAAAATACATCAAAAGCAGCACTTTAAATATCAACTCCTGCCCTCACATTGGTTTAACACAATGAGCCCCTCCCATATGTATTGTAAAAATTGTCAGAAAAGGCCTTGATTATTTTTTAATTATTTTTTAAAATCAGTTATCCACAAATACACAACCACAAGATTAGAAATGAAGTAAAAACATATTTGACCATGATAAAAGTATAAAAAATTCACATGCATTAGTTTTAATCTGCCATTTTAACTCTTTGAACTCAAGGAAATCATCAGTACTCAGAACTCTCAGAATCTTATCAACGAGGCTTGCGTTTGCTCTACATTTAACTATGTGCAAACAGGGAACACAGTATAAAAATGCATCTCTCTTGGGCAAACACTTTGCCATCAATCATGCAAACCCACTGCTTGGCAGTGCACTATGGACAGTGCACAATACCACACATTAATTATGTTTACTGTATATGTAGTCTTCATCCCACAAGAGTGTATGTAAAAACACAAATAAAGGGAAGGTACGTTTTAAAAAAAAACACATACTTACATTGCAGCTATCTGTTACCTTCCCCATGCACTGCCAGCTTGGTCTTTGAGTACTTATTCCCAAATATATCAAATACACTACATAAATAAACAACAAATGCTTTCTTATATGCCATGCACATCAGATTTTCCAATAGTTGTAGTAATGTAAACAGCTATTTGCATATAGTTTGTAAAGTTGTCTCTTAAAGTATATCTGCAAATACTACACATTGCACACTCATCAATTTGGTAACATACAGAACTTTAAGATCTTGACAGTTGTACATGCCAAGCTATCCATATCAGATGGGCCTCCCAACATCAGCTCTCAAACATGCAATGATGATATCTGTGACTTGTGATGGTTCCACCACTGCCAACTAATATGTGATGTCCCCACAATGGACCAGTAATCAAGGAGCCTGAATCCTCACCACTGACACTGGAGAGGGATGTGCACTTAGAATACAAATGGATACACTTAGTATTTCCAGATGCAGACCTCTCGGCATCAAGCCCAATTTCCCTTAAGAGCGCACAGGGAACACACTCAGTCCAGGGTCTGGATCTCTCTATCTGTCTCCCTCCAGGTCCCCAATAAGACTCCCCACCAGTACAACTATAGGGTTAGGTCCTCAGCCGAGTGTCCAACCCAAGACCTCCAGCACCATCTCTGTAAGCACAGTGCTTGATGTCCCTACTCCAAGTAGCTGACATGCACACACATACACAAACACACATACACACACACACACACACACACACACACACACACACACACACACACACACACACACACACACACACTCACACAATGTGAGATTTGATTTTACACATGCACACACCTGGAAAAAGCTGGCACAGATTTACCTGCTGTGCCCCCTTCTGCCCAGAGTATAAGGTAGTTATCACTGCCACCAGACACTCCACAATCAGTTACTTTAAGGTCCTTAACAAAGGATATCCAATTATACTGTGTAACATTAATACTAATACCAACGATAGTAGTGGACCAAGACAGCTAGGCCTTCAGGAGTGGCCCACACAGTGTCACAAAATAAATATAAGCACTCTTGAAAGTTAAATACTTTCTACAAGGACCAGCCACAATAAAAGTTTTAAATATATTTAATAATAAATAATAGAAGAGCATGAAAATACTGAACACATATTTACAGTAAACCACATAGTTAAAATCACAGGGAATATTGAAAATAACATTGATGGACAGAATCATACAAATCAATAAAAACAATCTCTGAACTAAGCTTCACTATTTTCCTGACTGAATCTAGGAGAATTACTATTCCCTAATAATTTACTTGATAGAGCAAAGCACAATGAAATGTGTGAGCTGTCTTTCTAGTCAGGTTCGCAAAACAGAATGCTCAACACTCCCTTTGTAATATCTAAAATATCATTTCCAAGCAGTCTGGCAAAATGACTTCATCTGGTCACCTGACTCTAGGTTCCCACACAATCTCCTTTTTGAAGTTTAGAGAGGAATTTAGCATAGATGGCTACAATACTCATCAAAATGTTTATGGCAGTGCCTGGGGCTTCCCCTCTTTTTTACCGAGCTAATGAACAAAGGCTTCTCCCAAACCTACCTTCTCCGGTCCTATTCAGCACTGTGGGATGCCATTTTAATGGTTTAGCAACTCATTTACATTTCTCTTATTTTTCTTAAAGTAGCTAGCTGGTTAAACTCTGCTGTCCCAGTATCCTCTATTAAAACAAATATATTTAACTCATTTATGGTAATACATGTACATTTATTTTCATTCCAGCAGGGATTGATACATTTTAACACAAGCAACTCTCACAAATACATTTTCAGCACAGGCATATGTACAAATCAGTTTGATATACAAATGACATATAATTATTTACAAAATTCCAGCAAGCCCCTACTTCTCCTGGTATGGCTGGTGGTACCTCCTACCATCACAATGTCATCCACTATAAATTATCCTGCAGCCTTGTAAAATTCAGACTTGTGCTATGGATATTGTGTGAAGTACTGAGTTCTGTAGTCTGTGTACTTAGATAAGTAGGGGTTCTATTCTCACATAAGTCAACTGGTGTGTGTGTGTGTGTGTGTGTGTGTGTGTGTGTGTGTGTGTGTGTGTGTGTGTGTGTGTGTGTGTGTGTGTGTGTGTATGCTCTGACTAGTCAGAAGAGCATAACTGTATATCCTGCAGTCACTGCTACAATCTAATGCCATACCAACATTTTCACAGTTGAACATGTCTACACATCCATTTCCTGCAAGCCACCCAACATCTTCTCTCAAACATTCAATGGAAATGTAATTTGTCCTGCAGCCTTGTAAAGGTCAGACTTGTATCATGGTGCTTGTATAAAGTTCTTGGCTCTGTAGTCTGTGTTCTTAGATAAGTAAGGGTTCTGTTCTCATAGCAGTCAAATATGCGTGTGTGTGTGTGTGTGTGTGTGTGTGTGTGTGTGTGTGTGTGTGTGTGTGTGTGTGTGTGTGTGTGTGTGTGTGTGTGTGTGTGTGTGTGTGTGTGTGTGTGCGTGTGTGTGCATGTGTGTGTTTGTGTGCTCTTTCTAATCAGAAAAGTAGAATTGTATATCCTGCAGTCATCACTACTATCCTATGGAGTACCAGTATTTTCACAGTTGGACATGCCTACACATCCATTTCATGCAGGCCTCCCATCATCTTATCTCAAACATGCAATGATGATGTCATCTACTAAAATTGTCCTGCACCCTTGTAAAAGTCAGACTTGTGTCATGGTGCTTGCTTAAAGTACTGAGTTCTGTAGTCTGTGTACTTAGATATGTAGGCATTCTGTTCTCACAGTAGTCAACTGGGGTGTATGTTTGTGCACTTGCTTGACATTAGAAAGAGCATTTTACACCAGCAGGACACTGCTATGATGATCTTCTCCTCACCAGACACTGCTGATGTCATCACTTGTAAACTGTTGTCTGACATTCTCCAAGTCAGACTTGAGCATTGGTGCTTGGATTAACTACAGAGGTCTCTAGTCAATTTATTTAGATAGGTAGGGATTCTGTACTTATTGCAATCAACTGGGGTGTGTCTATGTGTGTTTGTGCACTTGGCTGATATTATAAAGAGAGCATTTTTACACCAGCATGTGGGGCATTGCTATTACCATCTTCTCCTCACTGGACACTGCTTATATCACCATCTATAAACTGTTGTTCAACAGTATATGTCATACTTCTGCTGAGATAGTGTAATACAGACACTAAAAACACACACCAAAGATTGCTGCAAAAGCCATGAAGACACATGAGATGAAACAAGAAACAAAAACATGGGGGGGGGGGGGTGATTTCTTGCATTATGAAAACAAAAACACAAACCAGTGATAATGTAGACAAAACACCCCTTTGAGCAGACCAAGTGATATGTGACCTGAGTACTGGTATGTGGAACATCCAAAAGCATGTGCCAACAGTGGTGACTACTCCCTTAGAGGTTACACAACTCCTGAGTATGTGCAGGACATCCACATCAAGGGCCATAATCCTTCCATAGTTCAAAGCCTTTATCACACCAATAAATGAGTACAATGCACCCTTTTTCATGTACCTCCCTACATATCTTCCAGGGATGCATAACTCAAGTGTACCACCTTTGTCATAGTGAGCTCCCACACATCCTATTGGCCATACCTAGGTATTCTTTTTGTTGCATAAGCATTACTGTCTAATGATATGGAACCCCCATCAAGGTGATATAACAGATACATATGTGATACCTGTTCCAGTGATGTACACAGTACATACATAGCTGCTTGACAGCATTGATGGCATGGGTTACATTTATAATAGTTTGGATTGTGTTTATATATATATATATATATATATATATATATATATATATATATATATATATATATATATATATGTATGTATGTATGTATGTCATGCACACATGTCAACTAACATGAATTGATCATAGTGTCACATACAGATATAGCAGTGTCCCTTCTAACACCTCCAGAATATGTTACAGTGTCAGGATGGTGTGCTTGATTATCCTCATAAATTGCTGATATCTCATAATAGTTGTAGAAGTGTGTTTGTGCAGAACCATCCGTGATCATTTACACTCACATATATGTCATAGATATGAGATTACTGGTGGTCTTATTCTGATGTTCTCCATGACTGTGTATATTTCTGTTTACTGTTGTTCATGAGCCTGCAACTATGTGCCCACTAGGTAGAGACTTATGTTGACATTGCAGTCATATTCAAGCAACTCATTTTGTATAGCTTCATGATATGTACATAACCCCTATTGTATATAACATCCCTGATATATGTCCTCTCTGTTGTTCATGTCAAGATGCTTATATCACAAAGACATCCTTCTCCATTGTTATGTCACCTTATTTGACAGTCATATCATATACATTTCCGCCGTGCAGTCCATACTGCATCACGTTGATATGTGATTAGTGTACCTGCTAGAACTGTCTTAATTTACATGTCCTCATCTGCTGTACATCAATATGTTTCACCTGTCTTCTTTCCCTGTGTTCATTCCTACAATTCATCTGTGTGTCATTATTCAATACATACCTTTCCCCCTGACTGTATATTTTAAATAGTAGTCCATGTACTGTTACAGATCATTTACTCAACTTTTGTACAGAATGCCTGAAATGGGACTCCATAATACTCTGCACTGTATACGCTGTCCTGTAATGTGTTTTGTCCATATACGTTGCTATATTATTCACCCTGGTAATCATTATGGTTACCCTCTGAGGAGGGTTAGGCCTTGGATCAACAACCTGAGCCACCTTCAGCTGTTGTTTGTGACCTCCCATCTAATTTGGAGCATCAGTGGACAAACTGTTAGGTAACATCTGTGTCACTCACAACTTACAAGAGATAAAATTACCTGCTCAACATGGATGTCAGATCAGCTTTTGTCCCATCTGTGGTCAGCCTTATTGCACTGGGTGTCAATCTGTAAAAGGTGCAGGCATGTTTTCAAAATGGACAAAAATCTCATACTTAATATAAATGACAGTGAACACCACACAGCATTGCACTTACATAAACACATACTGAACAAACTCACATATGCTGAGGCTGTCAGACAATCACTTCCAAAACCTTCTATATCTAGAGCGGTCAAGTCTCAGCAGTGTCTCTCCCCTCTCATGTGCAAAAGAGTCACCAGCTTGTGACCCATAAGTCTTCTACTATTACAAGCTCAAAGAGTGTAAGTATAAATGTTCTCACAACCAGTGATTGTGTTGTCAGGCACACAGGCACCATACTCATGAAGTTTTGCAAGGACCGAGTAACAACTGCTTGTCTCTCTGTCCCCAGGATCTGAGATGTCACAAGGGCTTTTCAGTCCCTAGCAACAGGTAAGTATGAATATGACTTAGTGGCTGTCCATATCAGAGTGAATGACTTGTGGCACTCAGTTCAGTGGGACATACAAAGAGACATGTTGGATCTCAACATACATGTGCTGGATGCACCTAAGACTCTAGTCCTGACTGGAATCTGATCTTCACTCAAAGTAATGCCTCAATAAAAACACAGGGTAATTGACTTCCATAAGTGGCTAAGTAGTTTTTGTCATTCTAGGGTGATCCAGTATGTGTCTGTCTGGAAAAAGAATTAAGGTAGGCTAACTTGCTTCACTAGATATGGCTGACACCTCCTCCTCCTGTTCTGTGGCTTTCCCCTTCCAGGCTAAAGCCCTCACTGCTCTACAATGTCTTTTCTAATATAAGTTATACAACAGGAAATTTCAAAAGAGTAATAATGACATTGTAAGTCCTAATTCTGGCCACATCAGTTTTGCTCTTCTCAGTCCTGGAAGTTCTAACAACAAATTGCCTAATCTTGAGGTTCTCCTGCATCTAGAGAACATCCATGTATGTGCTGCAATGAAGACTTGGTTTTATTTAAAGGATAGCACTCTCTCCTTTCCTGGATTCAACACTTACCATACTTTCAGACCTGTGGGACACTGTGCTGGCATCTCTGTATTTGTCAGAAATAATATCAGCTCTAGGCAAATCTTTCAGAACCCTAATACTGAACTTAATGATCTCCAACTTGCCTTTACTAAGAATAACTATCAGTTTATAGCCTGCTAATTAATTACCATAATAAAAAAATCTTTTATATTGCTTGAGTTCCATTAATCTTCAATTAACTGGTGTACCTACACCTCTAATGCTGGGTCCAAAATATCTCCTTAGAGCACATATGTGACCAACCTATTAGGAATCAGAATATTCTGGACCTGGTCCTCACTGCACTGACCACAACTGTACAAAGCCTTTGATATATTTATCCATCCATGGTTTAGTCAGACCACAAATTAGTAACCTTCCACTTTAAGTCCATTAAACTGACAACATTGTCTACACTGATTGCCTAAAGGCTCATTCTCTTTATTCAGTCTCCTACATGCTGCTGACAGGACATCTTTACCTGGCTTACAGGGCTTAATCAGACCCAGCCCTCATAGGATCATAGGATTATAGGAAGTTACTAGGCTACTGGCCCTAAGGGCCTTACAAGCCTAGCCAATGATTTAGTCCATGATCCAACAAGTCAGCACCTGATGTCTCTGTCCAGTAGGGACACAGGTGGAATCCCAGAGATGTATTTTCTGTTCCCCATCCAGTTATCTAGTTTGCACATAAAAAGGGTTAATGAAGTACTCTGCTTGACGTGGAGAGGGAGACTATTCCACAGAAGGGGGGGTCCCTGAGACACAAATATGCCAGCCAACAAGTCCAATTGATGTCTCAGACTAGGTTGAGGTTGCAGTTGTGGGTTACTGGAGTGGACACTGGACAGATATATAGCAGTCCCATCAAAGTGGGGTCTGAGATTGCTTTGTATGCCAGACAGAGGTCACCCTTGAGGAGTCTGCATGAGACTGAGTAGAGGGACAGGGTTTTTAACCTATCTGTGTAGGGTAGATGTTTGAGGCCATGGATTCTCCTGATGAGGAACTTTTGTGGTCTCTCCAGCTGCTGCATGTGTTTTGTGAGGTACATGCAGAAAGGGGCATTGTACTCAATAATGGGTCTTATAAGGGAGGAATACATGGATGTTATGAGCTCCTTGTTCCTGGATGAGATACCCTTACTAATGAGGTGGGCCATATAGACAGATTTCCATACAATGGAGGTAATATGGTGGTCAACAATCAGTTTGCTATCAACCTAAGTGGCCAAGTCCCTCACGACGGATTGCGTGCTTAGGTCCTTGTTATTACTGTGATAATTTGTGGGGATGTCAATCTCCCCAAAGGGGATGATGATGCATTTTTTTGGCCTTCATTTCAGGCCATGTTTCTGGAACCTGTCATTTGTATGGGTGAGACCATCTTGGAGAATGTCCACATCACTAGCGAAAATGATGACAATGCCCATCTTGCAGTCATCTGCAAACTTGGTCAGGCATAGCCCACTGGTTTTGGCCTGCATCTCAGATAAGTATATCCCAAACAACAGACACCCCCAAGACCGATCCCTGGGGTACACCACTCATTACAGGTGTACTGCTTGAGGTGGCTTCCCCTATTTTGACTATGTGGTTTCTATGAGTGGGCCAGTTTGCTACCCATCTGGTAACATATGGATTAATGCCTAGTAGAGTTTATCTATTATGCCAGAATGAGGAATAGTATCAAAGACTTTGGCCAGGTCAAAGCAGAAGGTGTGCTGGCTTGGTGACTGTCTCAATGAAATTGAACAAATTTAATAGGCATAACCTCCCTTTGACATAACCAAACTGTGTGGGATTGAGTGTTTGGAGATTGCCAATGTCCTTGTTAATGAGGTCCATGATAATCCATTCCATGACCTTGCAAATCAGGCTAGTTAGCCTGATAGGACTATAATTTCCTGGATCGGTGGACGCACCATGCTTGCGCAAAGAGATGACAGTGGCTGTCCTCCACTCGGCTGGGATGAAGCCTGTACTCAGGCTTTGGTAGAATAGGGTGCCTAATGGTGTTGCAGGCTCCTGCCTGAGTTCACGTAGGATGCAGCCTGGGAATTTATCAAGTCCCATAGAGGCTGTAATTTTTGCCTTTGAGTTAGCAGTGATGACTTGTTCCCTAGAGAAGGGGAGGGAAGCAGGTGTTAGGGATGTCCTGATTTACTGTTGCAGGGACAGAGGGGTGAAGTTTTCACTGAACCTGTCTGACAGCAGGTTGGTTATATCTACAGTGTTTATATAGGTGGTGTCCTTGAACACCAGTTCTGAGCAGATCTGGGTGCTTCCTTTGAGATTGCGGACATATGTGAAGAAGGCCTTATGATTGTCTTTAGTAGATGTGACCAGCTTGGACCTGAGGTTTGCTTTGGAGGATTTCACTAGTGCACTTATTTGCTTGTTCAGGCTAATGAGAGATTACTTCCAATAAGGCACCTGCTCCTTCTTGGTCCTGGACAGTAATTTTTTAGTTTTATTATAGAGTTTGTTTATTGCAAATGTCCACCATTCAGGTTTACTCTTCCTTGAGGAGGAGGATTTTGTCCTGTCTGGTATTCTTGATTATATGCAGCTATATAAATGCTCATATAGTACTTTGGTGTAGGTTTGGACATATGTGCCAGTTCTTATGAAGGGGGGAGGGGGCTGTGAAACTGTTTATACCTTCCCTCAGGAGGTTGTAATCAGGTTTTGAGAAGTTTTTTTGTTTGAACCTAGCTGGAGGGGGGGGGGGGGTGTCAGGGGAGATGGTGACTTCGAAAGTGACAGTTTTGTGGTAAGATCTTACCAGGGTGGATGACACTGTAGGGATGCTGCAGTGGTTACGCATGTTGGTTAATACCAAGTAAAAGATATTATCACCTCTTGTGGGGGTGTCAACCAGCTGTTCCAAGGCATTTGCATTGACGGAATCAAGGAATCTCTGGGCATTTGTGTTTTGGCACGAGTAGTTCTTCCAATCTATGGCTGGATGTTAAAGTTACCCAGGATCAGGGTAAATGTTTGAATCTTGATATATTCAAAGAGGTCCAGATAGGTGGAGTGGGCATCTTGAGTCAGAGTTGGGGGCCTGTAGCTAACTATGATCTGAATAGGGGTCTTGTCAATGGTTAACTGCACCTGAAGAGTATCCTGTGCCATGTTTGACCAGCCTGGAGGTGTGTATGTCTCTAATATATATTGCAACTCCACCACCTTTTAATTTGTTGCCCACAGTTTGGTGTTTGAATGTATGATAGGATAAGTCACCTGGTAAGGCTGGGGTGCTCCCCGCAGCTATGAACCAGGTTTCTCTGACTGCACAAATGTCAGCATCTTCCAGGGTTAAGAATGCTTGCCATGAGTGCAGTTTCACGTTTAAACTCCTAGCATTTAGCAGCATGACCTTTAATTTGCATTTTGATGAAATTTTCATGTTGGTAGTTTTGACCTAATGGCATTGCCTAAAAAAGGCACTATGGGGGAGGCCCGAGCCTTTGCCAGAAACCTGAATCCCAAGGGAGACAGATGCAGGCCATCTCTGGCAAAGCATCATGGTCTGTCAAGTCATGTCTTCCTATGCTGTCAGGTACTGGATCCCCTTAGAATAACACCAGAAACTAAGCCAATAGTTAAAGTCAATCATTTTCTGTCTGTATTGAGGGATCCTTCTGGGTGATGGTAAAATGCTTCTTAAGGCTAGGAACATATCTATCTGGGACATATATTCAGTGAGCTTAATCATGTCTCTCTTCATATAGCCCAGGGAGATACATCTCAAGTCATTCATGCCAGCATGGACTACAACAGAGTCATAACAGTACCTGTTGTTGAGAGACTTGAGTCCATGGGTGATATGGCAGATTCTGGCACCTGACAAACAACTAACTGTGACTTGCTCCTTATCCAGCCTGGTGAGGTGCACATCTGTGTGCCCCACAATGTAGCCTCCTATAACTAATATATTGGGTTTATGTTTAGGCCTTAGTGACTGTGAGACACAGTTGTGTGGACTATGTGTGGTGTGTGGTGTGGTGGGCAGTGACGTTCCCAAGTGTTTTTGCCTCAGAGGTCTCTTTTGTTTGAATATGTTTTTGTTGAGGACCTCTGTATATGTAGGTTTGTGTTTTGTAGGTGTGGGTGGTGTTTGAGGTGTGGTGTTTGTGTTGACAACCTTCTTAGTGCCAGATATACTTGCTTGTGAGGGAAAGAACACAGACTCGAGCTTCTTAATGTAATTGCATCTCCCACAAATTTTGTTCCTAGATGCCAGTAATAGAGGTTTGTCTGTGTACATGAGACAGTTGCTATGCTGTCTCAGGATGCCCATATCAACTAGACTGGCAGGAGAAACCACAGGAAATTGTCCATCCATATTTGTCAGAATCTGAGGGAGAGAGGCCAGAGAGAGCTAAGGGGGTAAAGTGTGGAAGGTCTAAGAGGAATGCTATTAGGTGTTCACACAAGTGCTACTAAGGGAAAATGTATAGCTGGAATATCTTGCAATAGGTTAAAAACAGTGCAGCTTCAGTGTCTGACATGCAAATAAGCCCAAACCAGCTCAAACATGGGGTTTAAATATCACAAAAATAGAAGGTGCTAGTAACACAGAAATCTAGCCAATCCTGCAATCCCTGCTTTCTTTACTAGCCTGTGCCAGACAAAATCCAGGCAGCCCTGCTACTCTCACTAGCAGAGGAGATAGGCCCCTACCAACACAAAATGAGTGCCAGAAACACAGAAAGCAAACACAAGATGGCCGCCAGAAACACAGAAGACAAAAAAGCAAACCTTGTATCCAGACTATGCTACTCAATTTAGGGTTAAGGACACAGCAAAACTTGCAAAAAAAAGCACCTTGTAACCACTTACAGCCAAAAAAAGTACTCACAGTATGAAAAATACAGTTAAACAGTACAACAGGTACAACATGTACAAATATGACTCTGTCATTGTCCATGTTGGTGTGACTGACCTGTGACGTACCTTTCTGGACTACATGAAAAGAGACAAAGAGGAGCTCTCAGATCTTGTAGCCCAGGTAGTTATGACCCTAGCTCTGAATAACATCCTACCATCACCCAGAATGATACTACAGTACAAGCAGAAAATGATTGACTTCAACAATTGGCTGTTTCTGGTGTCATTCTAGGGGGATCCAGTATCTGTCTGCCTGGGATGACATGATCGACAGACCTCGATGCTTTGCCAGAGATGGCCTGCACCTGTCACCCCAGGGATTCCGGATACTGGCCAAGGCTCTTCCCACCCCTGTAGTGCAATGTCCTGAAGACAAAATTACCACCATAACAGTTACAAGCAAACTAAATCTGAGGGTTATGCTACTCAATGCTAAAAGTCCAATCTCAAAATGTACTCGCTCTAAGCCCTCCTTAAATGGAGAATATCGACATCTGTGTAGTGACCAAGACATGATTCAAGGCTCTGGAGAGCACACCAGCACTAACAGGCTATAATTCATACCACACCTTTCGGCCCTAAACCTGGACTGTAGCACTAAAGGCGGTGGTGTTTCCATATTCATTAAGGATATGCACACCTCCAGACTAGTAGCCCAACATAACCCATCAGAGATACTTCAGGTACAACTAACACTGGGTAAAACTGCAATCCAGGTTGTAGCCTGCTATAGATCTTCAACCATGTCCCAAGACTCCCACTCCACATTCCTAAACACACTAGAAAATATTAGGGTACAACCCAATACTCTTATACTGGGAGACTTTAACTACTCCTCCATTAACTGGGAAAATTACTCATGTGCCAACATGCTTGCTCAATGTTTTTTGGAATTCATTAATTCCAGAGCCCTGGACCAACTCATTCTTACCCTCACCAGGGATAGAAACATCCTTGACCTGGTCATTACTAACATGGGCAACTGTTGCTCTACACCAGTAATCAACTCCTCTCTGGTCAGATCTGACCACAAGCTAATCACCATGGATATCCACATTCCACCCTCACCCCCCCCTTAAAGAAAACCACCGTAAAAAACTTCTTCAAAGCCAGTTTTGGGCTTCTAAAAACAGAGGTGGCTAACTTCATGACACCTATGCAAATGGAAAATAGGTGCATGAAAGCTAGCTATGAAAACAAAATTGCTGCAGATTCTAAAGACAACCACAAGGCATTCTATAGTTATGTCAAGTATCTACATAGCAATACTCAGATCTGCTCTGAATTACAGCACAATAGCAATAGATATACAGAACCAACTGATATTGCCAACATATTGGCTGACAGGTTCAGTGCGAACTTTATCCCCCTTTCACCCCCTAAAGGGACTATCACAATACCCGAGGAATGCCAAGTCCCTATTATCACAGCTACACAGGTAAGAACTGCACTATCCAAAGCCAAAAATAGAGCTTCCATGGGACCTGACAATATCCCTGGCTGTGTTCTATATGAATTACAAAGTGAACTGGCACCAGACCTGAGTACCCTGTTCAATCACAGCCTCATTTCAGGCTTTGTTCCTACCAAATGGCACACTGCTATAGTCATCCCACTCCACAAAGGGGGAGTGACTACAGACCCTGGGAACTACCACCCCATTAGCCTGACGAGTTTGATATGTAAGGCTATGGAACACATCATCATGGACCTTATAAATAAGGGCATAGGGAATCTCCAAACTCTGGACCCCACACAGTTTGGATTTGTGAAAGGTAAATCACGCCTGCTCAACCTGACAGACTTCTTCAAGTCTGTTACCAGAGCTGTGGATGAGGGCAAGGTATTTTACACAGCCTACAAAGATCTTGCCAAGGCCTTTGACACCATCCCTCACTCGGGAATCATAGATAGACTCACTAAACTAGGCATAAACCCCTATGTCATAAGATGGGTTGCCAACTGGCTCACTGGTAGAACCTACACTGTGAAAGTAGAGGACTCAAATTCTGACTACCGACCAGTTACAAGTGGTGTCCCACAGAGATTGGTCCTAGGTCCTCTCCTGTGGCATCTACTTCTCTGAAGTTCAAGCCAACACAAAGGGACTCTGGCTGACCAAGTTTGCAGTTGATTTCAAACTGGAAGCCATTATTGATACCCCAACTGATGTAGACATTCTACAAAAAGGCCTCACTGACACCAATGACTGGTGCCAGAACCATGGCCTTAAGCTCAATCCCAAAAAGTGCATTGCCATTCCCTTTGGGAAAAAGTCAATGCCCATGAACTACCACATATGTGGCAGTCCACTAAACACCGAAGGTGTGATAAGAGACCTGGGAACACAGGTTGACAGCAACCTCTACTTTGATAACCACATTGCCAGTGTAGTCAGAAAGTCCTTCTATGTGGAACATCTCATTAAAAAAGGATTCTCATTCAGAAAGAAAGAGGTCATAATCCTGTTCTACTCATCCCTCATTAGACCTATTATAGAATACAATGCCCCATTTGCTATGTCCCTCACTAGACACCTACAACAACTGGAAAGGCCACAAAAATACTTCACTAAGAGGATCTTAGGCCTTAGAAACATGCCCTATATGGACAGACTCAAAAATCTCCAGCTATTGCCTACTTAGAGGGGATCTCTGCTTGACCTGCAAAGCCATGTCTGATCCAGAGGTGCTAGATCTGCTACACCTAAAGAAATCCCAATCCCTCCATGCCACACGCTCTGGGGACCTAAACCTCATTACCACAATAAACAGAACATGCTGGAGGGACAGGTTCCTAACCCAGAGACTTCCCATACTCTGGAACAAACTTCCCATTCACGTCAAGCAGAGCACTTCACTGGACCTCTTTAAGATAAATCTTGACGGGTGGATAGGCAATAGAAAGTTCACCCCGGGGATCACTTCAGTAGCCTTGCTTGACAGAGGCACTGGGAACTAACTTTGGGTGGCATGATATCAGGGAATCTTCTTGGGCTAGGCTTATATAGGCTCCAGGGCCATTAGACTAGTACACACCTATGAACCTATAAAATGCAGTTAAACAATAATGAATTGCATTAAATAGCAATGAAATACAGTTAAACAGTAATGACATGTAGTTAATCAGCAAATTGCTTTAAAACAGTGCAAATGTGATAAATTAGCTCACAACTACAACAGAAAAACAGCTCAAATAAAGCAGCACTTCAGTAGAATACTGTCATCAGTTTAATCAGGCTACAGACAAGCAGTATCAAATGCGACAAACTAAATGCAGTTGAACACCTAGCACAAGCAGCAAAATGAAGTAGGAAGAGGCACAATATATATATATATATATATATATATATATATATATATATATATATATATATTTTTTTTTTTTTTAAGTAGAAATTGAGGAAACAGAAGATAATTCAAGCTTAAGAAGCTAAAGGAGTGGGCCTTCACAACTGATCACACTGTACTCAGTAGAATGGGCTGATGCAATGGGACAGGGAGGACTGTCCAATATCAGATTTATGGTAGAGGCGGGCAACTGAAAAGCCACCAAGCTTAAGACGGCAACAACATTTGAGTGGGTGGGGATACAAGATTAGAACAGAGGTAAGGATTCAATTCACTAAGTCTAAAAACAATTGCACAGTTAGGCCTCTCTAGACAAAAGATTAACAGTACTACAAGCCCCAAAGGTCAAAAACAGCACTAGATTCAGCTCTATGCTAGTGTTTTTCAAGTGCAGCAACAAGTAAAATGAACAGAACAAGTAGAGAAAACAAAAAAGAGACAAAAATCAGAAGAGAGGTAAGGATTCAATTCACTAATTGTAAAAAAAACAGTTGCACAGTTTAAACAGATATGCAGCAAATATTGTTTTAGTTAATCAGAAGTGCGGAAAACAGTTGAAAATAAGCATTTATCTTTTGTAGTCTTACAACAGGTTTTGGAGAACTGCTGAGTAAGGGCAGAAGGCTTAACTCACTGCAGCTTTGAGCACTGATGGATCTGTTGCACATGTGCAAAACAAACAGCACCAGAAACACTAGATCCAGGGATATAAACTTCGCTTGTGACAGAAACAGAGCATGCTGGATAGACAGATATGTGTCCCAGAAGATCTCTGCAGTATGCAACAGGCTCTACATTCATGTAAAGCAGAGTTCATCCCTGATCTTACTCAAACGAAACCTTGACAATTAGATGGGAAATCATAAACTTATGCCTGGTCTGGTCCTCATGTACCTTATGGAGAGAGGCCACCAATAGGAGATGTATTATCCTAACACCCTGCCTAGGAATTCTTAGCTACCTGCCTACCAATATGCCCCTCACATGATACTTGAGACCTAAATGGTTTGGGTGCATGGCTAGGCTTCTAAGGGCTCTAGTGGTCATTAGGCTAGTAACAACCTATATACCTATGAACATAAGAGGCATCTCTGGCTCTGCCAGTGAGGTTATCAGTTATAGGTTCATAGGTTCATAGGTTGGTACTAGGCTATCAGCCCAAGGGCCTATACAAGCCTAGCCATAACAATTCCCTGGCTATTTCTTCCTACATTATTTACTTTCCTGGACCCCTGTCTAGCAGGGCGACTGACGTGATCCCTGGGGTGAATTTCCTTTCTCCCATCCAATCGTCAAGGTTCCTCTTGAAGATGTCCAAAGAGGCACTCTGCTTGACATGTATGGGCAAGCTATTCCGGAGTCTGGGGAGTCTCTGGGTCAGGAACATATCCCTCCAACATGTTTTGTTTACTGTGATGACAAGGTTTAGATCCCTGGAGTGTGTAGCTCTGAGGGATTGGGATTTCTTTAAGTGTAGCATGTCCAACAGCTCTAGGTTTGACATGGCCTTGTATGTTAAGCAGAGATCGCCTCTGAGTAGACGATACGTGACAGAGTATAGCTGGAGTTTTTTTAAGGCGGTCAGCGTAGGGCATCTGCTTTAGGCCTGTGATTCTTTTAGTGAGGTATTTCTGAGGTCTTTCCAGTTGTTGCAGATGTCTTGAGAGGTACATACCAAATGGGGCATTGTATTCTATAATGGGTCTAATGAGGGATGAGTACAGTGGGACAATGACCTCCTTTTTTCTGGATGAAAAGCCCTTTGTGATGAGGTGTGCCACATAGAAGGATTTCCTGACTGTTGTGGCGATGTGGTTATCGAAGGTGAGACCACTGTCCACAGGTGGACACAGGTGTCCCTAAGTCTCTTATCACACTTTCTGTGTTTAGTGTACTGCCACCTATATGGTAATTCATGGATACATGTTTTTTCCCAAAGGGGATAACAATACATTTCTTGGCATTGAGCTTGAGCCCATGGCTCTGGCATCAAGCATCTGTTTCTGTAAGGCCCTTTTGTAGAGTATCCACATCATTTGGGGATTCAATAATGGCTCCCAGTTTGCAGTCATCTGCAAACTTTGTTAGCCAGAGTCCCTTAGTGTTGACCTGTACTTCAGAGAAGTAGATGCCAAACAAGAGCGGCCTCAGGACTGAACCCTGAGGTACTCCACTTGTGACTTGTCTGGAGCTGGATTTGGAGTCGGCTACTTTTACAGTGTGGGTTCTATCAGTAAGTCATTTAGCAACCCATTGGGTGACATAGGGATTAATGCCCAACTTAGTAAGTTTATCTATGATTCCAGAGTGGGGGATGGTGTCAAAGGCCTTGGCAAGGTCTAGATAGGCTGTGTGGACCACCTTACCCTTGTCCATGGCTCTAGTTATTAAAAAAAATTGATAATCTAAATTTTGCAGTGCAAAAAGTGTTGGGTATCTTGTTTGGGAAATTGAAAGCCTTAAGCTGCCTTAATACCATAAAATAGCTAAATGCTAGCAAGACAGATATGTGTCCATGTTCTGAAATAGGATCCCCATCCATGTAAATCCCTAACCCTATTCAAACATAACCTTCACCATTGGATGGGTAAGCTCCATAACAAAAGAAAAAAAATCTTTTAAAGTCCTATAATGAATTTACCCACATTAAAGACTTAATAAAAAAATGGCAAGGAATGAAAACAATCATCAGAAAAAAACTGAACATGATCAGAAGTCAACGGAAATTCCAATTCTTGTGTAGTTACATTAGGAGAAAGAATGGTTACCAGTTGAAATTATGACACAAAATATTGACTCCAGACGTGCAAAAAAAAAAAATTAGGAGAAAAGTGAATATTGAACATTGCTCTTCTGTTTTAAACTTCTTTTTTGTAGGGGCAAGGCCCCCTGCACCTACTTGTAGAAGGCAAGTCCCCAACACCCATCAACTTGGGGTCCACTTTGAGAATCTTGAAAGCTCACAATCTTGAAATTCAAAATCTCAAAAGTTCAGAATATTGAAAACTCAAAATACTGACTCTCATAATATCGAAAAAATTGCAGGGCACCAACACTTACTGTACTCCAGCATAATCACATACAGAAACAAACAAAAGACAAACTATATTAGTCTACTCCAACTATAAGCAGGGGGCAAGCCCCCCTGCACACCCCACACCCCCTGTTACTTAAATATATAAACTCCGAGATTGCATTTCACTACACAAAGATGAGTTATGTTGTAGTATAGCAAATTAAAAGGGAACATGACTACGATTACACCATGCAGTCATGAAGCACGTAATGGTATGTTTGCCAGTTTCTCCTGTGGAGTGCGATCTTGGACTTAATGTATTTAAGTAGCAGGGGGTTGTGGGGAGAAGGGTAATATGTTTCTGTATGTAGTTGTATTGGAATATAGTAAGTGTTGGTGTCCTGTATTTTTTTCGATATTATGAGATTCAGTATTTTGAGTTTTCAGTATTTTGAACTTTCGAGATTTTGGACTCAGTATTTTGAATTTCGAGATTGTGAGCTTTTGAGATTCTGAAACAGAGCCCTCAGATTTATATATACCAACTTCAAGATTGCCATAATTCAGAGAAAAGGGAATATTACAAGAAATGGCAATCGCAGACTTAGTATATGTCAGTATGGATTTTCAGCAGTTCAGTTTCCATATTACGTGACTCACTCATGCAGGTCTTGATATTTAAAATAGTTTCAGAAAGAACATCTTGCAGTACGTGGAAGGAATATCTGACTCCAAAGACATAGCTAACCTACTTACTGACATTTTAAGTGCTGATTTTACTCCAAAATCTATTACTGAAATTCCACAAATGCCCAAGTCCTATTCACACCTTAAGATCACCATGGAACATGTACTGGCTGTACTCTCTAAAACTAGAAACATCTCTTTCATGGTCCTAGACTAATAGCATTGAACATACTTCTTTAACTTAATCTAAGCTCCAAGATTGTCACTGAGGACTGGAAAACAGCTGGACAAAAGAGATCCTGCCATACCCCATGAATTACAGGCCCAGCCTAAGTAGCCTAATTTGCAAGGCCATGGAACATGTCACATCTGACCCATTAAACTGTACCATTAATACAAATGGGCCCACAACAGTTATTTTTTTTTATCAAGGGCAGGCATGCCTGCTGAACTTGGTAAACATCTTTAAGAAGCTTACACAGGCAGTGGACAGTGGCCACTTAATTAACAAAGCATATTTATATCTAGTTAAGGCCTTCAATCTATACCCCACACTGGTTTTGTAAAGAAGCTAATAGAACTATTAGTCGATGCTTGTATGGTAAGATGGATTGCTATCTGGCTGAATGGAAGAACTCATGCAATTACAATGGCAGGAGCCACTTCAAAAGGTATGAAACTAACCTGTGGAGTATCACAGGCCTCAGTACTGGAACATCTCCTTTTGGTTAGATAATTTTCTTACCTCTGTACCACAAACATTAACCTTTGCTAACCATATTCACTAATAACTACTAGCTGGAGATCATCATCCATTCTCCCATTGATACAAAAGCACATCAGCTAGAACAAGTTCTTAAAGAAACAATGGTGTACAGTTATACAGCTCAATCAAAATGCAATAAAATGCAGCATTGTCACTTTCAGATATTATTCGTCATATACAGCTTATAGCATAGCCAATACCTCACTCTGCATGACTCGATTTTCAGGGTTCTCAGCAAATGGGTCATCACTTCTGTCATGTCTGACCACCATGTCGCAATAGTAGCTAGGAAATCACAACAGATGTCCAAAGGTATTTCACCTAGGTCAAAGGATGTTTATGTCTCTCTCTCTCTCTCTCTCTCTCTCTCTCTCTTTCTGTACTCTGCCCTAATTAGGTAATTAATTGAGAACACTGCTCCTTTTGGCATGTATCCAGCCAAACATATAACACAGATTCCAACAAAAAAAGATTATTTGTAAAAACACCCTTAGTTGCCAAGGCAGACTAGAAGTCCTATCCCTATTCTCTCTCTCTCTCTCCTACAGACTTCAGCATGAAGATCAATGCCTGGAATTCTGTGCTATTGAAGACCCCATCCATCATGGGATGAATGGATACACAAACATGTGATCAAAGGATTGAAACCTCCACCAACATAAAAATTAAACATGTTGGAAGGATAGATATATATTACCCAATGTTTGCCCCATCACTGGGACAAATTACCCCTACATGTTAAGCAGACTGATATCATTGCCTCTTTAAAGGTTAACCTTGATGATTGGATGGACACATTCAAGTTCTTCCATAGTCTGACATATTTTTCCCACCAGGAAATGGGATACGTCTTAATGGTGGTATCTGGTAAGGTGCAGGTGGTCTTCAGACTTATTTGCCTTGTACTTCCTGTGATACTTTGATCTTATAAAATTATATCAGCCTGAAACTCCATTTGCAAGTCATCTGCAACAGAACCAATGTCTTATTCAGAAACTATGGTATGCAGCGGAATAGTGCGGGCACACAGTATACATGCATACCATACTTTTTAGAGATTCATGAAGAGTTTTATAGGTGTTCTTCCATGCTGTGTAAATACTGCATTTCATGTGTGGAGCACCTGTGCTAGAACCTTCTCCTAATCATACATAATTCAGCAAGGCAGCAAAACATTTCTCAGTATATAGTTCTGAGAAATATACTACCACTGTCAAAACTAAAACATAGAAAAAAATGCTTTTCTGCACAGTAGGAAAACCCCTCCTGGCAGTGAAATTATCTGGGGTGGTGCAGGTAAGCCTGCTACCATATACAAACTTTTCTCCACAAAGTGATGTTGACAATTTCCCACACATGGTAAATTGCACAGTACCATATCTCCCATTTACCAAGTTACGACAATGACTCCCATTCGCCAATCATGCCTACAGAGTGAAATGTCTTATGGATCATTCCTGGGCATGACAATGGACCACCATGCAGCAGTGACAGGTAGCAAAGTAGAGTATACCAAACAAACCTTCCTAGGTATCTTAGTAAGATCTAGTATACCTTACTAAGGTGCTGCTCTCTACTGCACTGTGCTGTGTAAGACTGATGTGATACATAGTGATTTGCCCATCACAGGCTCATAATTGCCTAGTACACAGTGGGATATGTGATGTATACTGTATGTCATCATAAATAAATGTGATTTTGTCTGTGAAACATGGTAGTTCATAAAGGTATAACAGACATGATGTTTGTTGACAGAGCATTATGACTAAATTCTAGATCCTATCTCTACAACAGCTGTTGAGCAAACATCTGGAGCTATGAGCCTAGTGCTGTAAAATGCATGTCTTTTTTCAAACTGCATTTGCAAATTTGAAATTATATCAGCATATTCTTTCAATTCAGTGAGCTGGCTTCAGTGTTTCATAAGGATATGAGTTGCAAAATGTGACAGATTGTCATCATTCCGACATTTAGCTCACAATGTAATCTTCACTTTGAATGCCATAACACTGTTGTACATTTATGTTATTAACTGTTTCTCACCCTGAAATATTATGTTCAGTGTGTGCAGGTTTTTAGCAAGATCTGTTAAAAACTCAAAGGTTGGAGATGAAAGGAGAGTTTGCAAGCTAAGGGACCTCCATGTTTTGCATTTTCAGAAAAGCTGTAGTTCCTTGTTTTACAGCAGTGGAACACTTCAGACATATATTCAGCATTATACAGAAGATGTTTCCAATAATTCAATGGCTATACTTGTATGAAAGAGGTGAGCTTTCTGTGATTCAGCCCTCATGCATGTATAAAATTATCAGTTTCAACAACTAATTACTATTTCCAGTTGCAGAATTTTACTGTACAAAGCAACCTGGTACAAAATACAGTGCACACTAGTTACTGAGACCTTTTGACTTTGTTTTGAATAACCCTACCAAACTGTATTTTCCCGAAATATAGATGGAGCACCATATTTAGTGAGAGACACAATTTTGTCCCATGGCAGTTCAACTTTTTCATGCACAGTTTTAGAGCTTGAGGTATATCACATCATTTTGTAATGTCTTTCAGTGGTATTAAGTCTAATATTTTTTGGTCTACAGTGAAGCATGATTGTGTATATTAAACATTGGATATATTATTTATGGAATGAAAAATGTTTTTTTAAACTCAGCGAACTACTTGGAAAACCAGTAGCTCCATCTGTATGTGGGACTACGGACTGCAGACAGTATCTGGAATTAAATTTCCATATGAAGCTGTACTGCAGGCTACAGGAGTTGCATATATGTGTGGGTAAGCCTGGGACTTCATGTGTGTTATGGTGTAGTGTGAGATATCTCCCAAACACCTGTGGAGAATAACTCACAGTGTTCTGTTTTCAAAAATAAATACAATTCCTTGGTAGTCTGATGGCCTGTCAAGACTGTCCCTCACCTTGGATATGGAGAATGCAGGTATGATGCCCATGCTACTGCACAAGTGGAGATCTTACACTAGACAGCCTCATTGCCATCCTGCTACTTCTCCTATATCATGGGCCTGGCTCCCTGACAGCAGTAACAGATCTGACATACAGGTGAAGCTGCTGGGACAGAGAACATTGTCTAGATTCAGCAGCCCACAAAGTCCTCAAGTAAGTTTGGGCTACCTTCAGAATAGGTAATGAAATTTAATGACATACAATATTACTGAATCTCACTACCTGTTCTTGATCTAAGGAGATACTCTTCTATTCACTTCCTTAAGGTATTGAACAACACACTCCCTGGGATTCATGAAGCTCGGCGCAAGGACGGTGGTAGGCTTGCGCTGACAGTGCGGCGTGAATATGGTGCAGTAGCGCTAAATGCATATTAATGAAGGCACTCTGCCGCCACAGCCACGTGCACAGGAAAGGAGCACTAGTGCATAGGGCGTGTCGAAGTGCTGCACGGAGGCATGGAAATGCCAGCTGTCGACGTGCAACCTAAAATGCTTGCATATAACAAGTTGCAAGATAGTAATCACATCTGTCAGTGTCTGTGGATACTGAGTTGTCATAGCCTTGTCCTTGTCACTGTAGACACGAGTCCCCGAGTATCAGAGAGGTCCGTACACAGAAGTACACCAACCAACTGTCCCAGCTGTTGACAAGACTATTGCATACCTGTAGTGATTTCATAACAGATGTCCAGAGTAATATTCATTTGTATGTATAAATGAATGAAATAGTCAAGTGGGAAGGGAAACCACCCCCCCAACCTGCATTATGTAGTGGAACCACTCCCCGCCCTAAATTATGTAGCGCCGACTCAATAATGTGGTCAGAGGTGCCCAATCACCTGCGTCCATAAACACAGGTAGAATGTTAAACTCTGGACTAACTCTGTCCATGTGCTACATCTGATCTTTGAACAGCACCAGGGCAATGCTAGTCACCAGTCGGCTGAGCCTAAACCCGGACCAGCACATGAACACCCTGACAATCAAACATGCGTATGTGCGATGACTATAAGTGTAGGAGTTATGAATATACTTGGAGTGAGTAGACTTGCAGCACGGGTCCAGAGCAGTAGGAAACAGGGAATGTCCTATTTGTAGTACTGCAGTTTTCCCAGCAGGAGAATGAATGCCTGCTGTGTAAGGGAAGCGGTGAGGCGTATGTCAGAGTAGTTATGAACCATGGGTATACATATAAATGAGCCAAAACACCAATAGTGTAGGGGTTACAGCATCCGCCCAACATAAAGGGATTCCCAGTGCAAGCACATATTAATTGTGTAATGAATGCCTCTGTGCTGTAAAGCCAACATTTATACATGTAAAGGTGACCGTGTTCACATGGGTCCGTTAACCGGATTCCATCAAAGTGGTACTGTCATAAGGAATAAGGCACATGTAATCCTAAAGACGTGCCTGTAAACATATGTAACTCAGAATAAGTAGATGCAAGTGGGCCTGCATGGGTGTACGCAACTATTAGCATAGCAAATGTATGTTGTCTTCTACAGCTGTAACTTTCATATATATATAGTTAGATAGATGTGTGTATAGATAAATATCCACAGACATAACAGAAATATGCAATTATATAGCTACATATCTATCTATATACATATATATATATATATATATATATATATATATATATATATATATATATATAGATATGTTAGGAACGCTGAAAGACGAAAGCAAACCTAAGGGTTGTGAATGGAATCCAGATCAAGTTAGGAATTATGAAGTGCTCGCAGCATATATCACATAAAGCTGCACAAGTGTGGGTTGAGCACCACTCTCCACACCAGAGGCAGGGCTATACCAGTGGCCATAACATCGTCAAAGTGCTACATCAACATTGTAAACAGACAGAATGTAGGACATGTTGCGACCACCTACACTTGTAACCCGCAAATCATTCATAATCCATAACACCAGGAAAGGCACGTATGTGCAAATATGAATGGATGGTGAGCCTGTGAATACACGAGGCGGTACAAAATGTGTGTAGGGCCCCAGCGCTCATGAGCGGGCAATGTGTAAAGGTGTGTCATGGCTGTGATATCAAGTGTATAATGGCTGTTATGAGGGGAAACTCAACACGGGTGTGCGGGAGAAACCATGGCTATGCGAGTATGGACACAGGAGTGATAGGGTATGTTGCGACGGGTGCAATGGAGAGGCCCGTGGAGGTCAGCTAGTACGTAGTTGCAATTCCCAGATAGAGCGTCGTTTGTGTGGAGACATGCGTGAATGGGCGTATCGTTGTCGGACATTGTGCATCAGGTCTAGCAGCCCAGCACGTAAAACCTATACGCCACCCATGAGTGGAACAGAATTCTGCTGTGACACCCCCAAACCAGGAAAAGCAGAAAGGCACAACTACATGAAGACAACAATTTGTTGACGTACAGTCACAGTAACACAAACACACATCCTATCAACAGTAATAATATGAATGTGTACAGAAACAAACACAGTAGCAGAAATAGGCTGCGCATATGAGGAATATGTCGAATGACACTATCACAACACAGTTAGCAGCGGCACCCCAGACATGAAAAACTTGCGACATCTGTCGGCTGCATAACATGCAATATACTGAGCACAAGTTCACCGGAGTGAAGAGTCTGTGTCAGAATGGCTAAGGCAATAGTATGCTGTTGAAGCAGGGATAAAACCAATACGCATGTGTAAGTGTCCATGTCCGGGAAATGTATAGGTTAACAGACACACAGATGTATATATAGATAAAAATGTATATATACACATAGCTATATTAATTTACATACACATATATATATCCATACGGATATATATATATATATATATATATATATATATATATATATATATATATATATATATATATATATATATATATATATATATATATTTGTCCAAAAAACAATAACCAAGTTCCCAGCGATGCAAATGCCTCTTGAAAACCTCCAAGAACAAATAAATAAATCCAAAAAATCAGGCAGAGAGGCAACCAGAGCATAAAGGTAATAAAAATCGTTCACAAAACAAAATATCCAAGATTCAAGCAGGAAAAAATAAAACGGATTTTAATTCATGCACACACAGTAAGCGCTTTCACAAAAGCTTCATCAGACCGTTAAGATTCAAACAGACTAATTAACCAATATATATAAATGTGACGTAATCCCTCTCTAAAGTCAATTAAGCTAATAAAGGAACACTATTACTAGAGGCTTATAATAAGTGCTATTCTCATATATATGTTTTTTATATGAGGCTTTCATTGCACAGTATATAGTTGCAAATGACTATTATGTTATTCGCACTTTATGATTGAACTATTTAAATGATGAAAATCTAAGAAACAATCATTTTGGTTATTTTGCTATGAAAATTTAAGAAACAATCATCTTGGCTATTTTGCTATGATGAATAATTTTAAGCAATGTTATTGCTGAATAGCGCTTATTATAAGCCTCTAGTAATAGTGTTCCTTTAATAGCTTAATTGAGTTTAGAGAGGGATTACGTCACATTTATATATATTGGTTAGTCTGTTTGAATCTTAACAGTCTGATGAAGCTTTTGTGAAAGCGCTTACTGTGTGTGCACGAATTAAAATCTGTTTTATTTTTTCCTGCTTGAATCTTGGATATTTTGTTTCGTGAACAATTTCTATTACCTTTATGCTCTGGATGCCTCTCTGCCTGATTATTTGGATTTATATATATATATATATATATATATATATATATATATATATATATATATATACACACACACACACACACACACACACACACACACACACACACACACACACACACACACACACACACACACACAAGGATATACTATGGATAGATATATATATATATACACAAACAACAGGTAGTGATATATAAACATACACATACACACAAAACAAACTATATGTCAGTGTAGATATACACTTTCACATAAATAGGTTACTTCACAGCAATTAGGGGTAACATATTTACAGCCCAGGCATTTGTGACTGGGAGGTCCAATAAAGAAACGTTGTAGCCCCCACATCGCCCAGCTAGGCTGGACAGACATACAGACAGGCAATACAGATCAATACACTGCCGCTGTCCAAACCACCAGTAGGAAAGGACCAGTGGGAGAGTTCTGCAAGGTCTACACTTTAAACATGGATAACGGTGTCCCTTGCAGGACCCTAAAAATTCAGGTCATGAAAGAATCTGCTGACACTAATACGAGCAGGATGTAGGTGTACATGGAACAGTAGGTTGTGCAAGTGTGATAATACATGGGTTGACAAAACGTATGACATGTGTCCCGAGATGGGGAGAGTGGGAAATGTGTAGGGGTGTGCTCATACCCCAGCTGCGCTCGCAGTAAGTATTTGTCACAACTGCTGTAGAGGGGTGCCAGGTAGGTGGACCATGGGTATGCATTAATGGGCTTAAGTGTGAAGGTGCTGGTTGGCAGAGATGTAGTAGGCCCTCCCAGTGGAAGTCATTAATATTCCTACATGGGCATAGCATACGCCTACATCTCCCAAACCTGAAGAGCACATCTACCGGATAGTTTGTAAACCATCGGAGAATACATAGAGACCTACACAGTGCCGTGTACCTGATTAGCATGGAAGTCCATAGTTATGTATCAGAATGTAACAAAGTCCAACTAAACACTGCCAGAACTACTGATATTAGGTGAACAGGTGGCGGAATACAGGTAATGACAGATGACAACATATATGAGTCATAAGCGGCATGTACCTTGACAATCATGAATGAATACATATGTTCTGTGACTGTGAATGTGTCTGGTTAATAGAACCAATCATCTAAATGTGTCCCGCAGGGTGTTATGCATTGTTCCTGATACAGTGTTCAGTCACACCCATTGGTATGTGAGTTCTGCTACTGACAGAAAGTGCATAAGTTGCTGACCACCTCCGGTAGATGATAGCATAATAGAAGAGGTTAAACACCCATACGCCTGCGAGGGACACACCCGTCTGGGCAGTTGTGTCTTGCAAAATGACAGTTATGGCACATGGTCTGTCACTGTGAGTTCGGGAATGGAGGCTATATAGTGTGTGTAGTGGTGTCAGACAATTTGTTGTATCAGTAACAGCTACATGTAATAGGAAACAGTATTATCATTTATAATGCTACATGAATAACCTTAACGTATGCAAACCGTGGAGGTCGTCCATGTACTACTGGCTGTGGGTCAGACCTCTCAACCAACTGGGGACAAATTTCAACAGAATCCTGGACAAGTCAAGAAAACACAAGGGCAATCATGGATAAATTTAAAATATTAGAGCTATTAACTGGAAACACTGACAGAATCAGAGCATATGATTTGATACACATTTTCTGAAGTAAAAGAAGTTTGTAACTCTTAATTATTGTCATTATTCATGAAGTATAATTCACCACCTTTCCTCTAAACATCACTAGTTTTAGAAGGGATTAAGAGGGACAGAGTTAAAATTTGAGTCAAAATCAGGGATGGCCCTGAAAATCAGGGACAGTTGAGAGGTATGCTGTGGATATGTGTTGCCTCGACACATGTGATAGCTCTACATATAGGGTATATAGGGCCACCACCAGTCTGAACGGCCAAAGTGGAACCTGCTCTGTAGAACTGTCAGATATACCAGGGCAGAACATACTTACAGCCATGCATAGTACAGAAATATACATATCGGAGCAAATTAAAGCGTAGTTTAGCAGCAGTATAGTTACTTATGCTACTACATATGACATAGTGACGTGTCAGGTATACAAGACCTGTAACAAGCAACTAGTACAGACACCTACAACATGAGAAGGTCCCCTAATCAGGACAGTTGCAATGGCTAGTGTATTGTCCATACCACTCAACTGTCCCTAAATGTCAGGTATGTCCCTGAGTTTGACTGAAAGTCTAACTGTGCCCTTCTTAATCCCTCCTAAATGTAGTGGTTGTTGAAGGAAAGATGGTGAATTACACTTACTGACTAATGACAATAAGTAAGAGTTATAAACAACTGTTACTTCAGAATATGTGTATTATGTCATATGCTCTGATTCTGTCAATGTGTCAAGTTAATAGCACTACTTTTATAAAAATGTCCCTGTTTTTAATGACCTGTCCCTGATTCTGCAGAAATGTGTCCCTGATTGGTGGAGAGTTCTGGTATTGTCACATGTGATGTGTGATGAGGGACTTCCCCTTGCAAAGTGGGAAAGGTGTCACTCCTACAGTCTCCCGTCATGCAATCTGAAAGGAGGTCAATGTGCAGTTGGTATGCAGTAGCATGACTCGGCAGACAGCTGCGTTAACAAACTCAAGTCACATGTCAGCATTGCAGAGTATCGGTTCCCATGTATCAGGCAGATGGGAGCAGATCATATGAGGAACACACATATAATATGAGTACGTCACTGGACAGGCCGCCGAGTCCGTACAGTCGAACGGCTGCCATCTCAAAATGGTTACACATACCCGATACTGTAGTCATGTAGTCTGATGTAATACGCATCACAAGGGATCACACACACCCAGCGTGAGTGACAAATGTAAGCGGAAATGTCGGAGAGCGAGCGGCTGTAAGCGTGCTTGTCTACCAGTATGCCAGTAGTGCCCTGTCAAAAAATGTGGAGTGTAAACTTGTATAAGGTGCTGTGACCAGAGGTCAGCAGTGCTTAACACTGTGCAAACCCATGCAAAACAGGTCCCACCTGCTGGACTGTGCTTTACCTGGTTTGTATCCAAAGGCGTCGGCCTGTCCGCAAACAAAGAACTGCCCTATACAAGTGATGGTAGAAGTACCCTGCACACATAGCTCATGTGAATTAACAATAGACCATGGCATATGTACAGACAATAGACCGCAAACACCATACAGCACAGACATCCAACAGTATATCAATGTACTGGCAGATATGTCCGGACCACTGGTGTGTGCATGCCTGGCCGTCCTGTGTTTAAGTGTGTGAGCATGCCCAGTATAACTGTACTGACAATACCGTCATGTGTGTGAGCATGCAAAGTATGGTCAACTGTATTGCATGTGTCACATGTCCAGATAGTTAGTACTGTGTTGCTGACCCCTCCATTCTACACAGACAGGTGACATGCTGTGTCTGCAGGGTTGCTAATGGTCATGTGGCATTGACAGTTGCTACATGTCTGTATAGTGTGGGGGGATATGCAACCGCAACCACAGTCCTACACAGCACCATGGGTGGTGCACATGACTCTCACATGTGTAGGTGTGACAGAGGCACAGCCAACAGTTGTACACATCTGCCGCTACTGTACTTGTCTGCCGAGTACTCCATGTCAGTGTGTGGACCTACCTAAATTGCTGGTTGGAGGGATACCAGGGTATGTCAGTTCCCAGTATTAATTACCAGCACAGTGGTGTTGAACATCCTATTACACATTCTACATCAAACAGCCTGGTCTACTGTCGTTTGTGTTTGTCATAGGGGGTTGGGGTCTGTCATTGGGCATATCCATAGGTCATTGTATATCATTTGTCTGTATTGGTCCACATCTGCATGGAACGTGTGTGGGCTGTACGGACACACATGATGGTCAGCCCATAATCTGCAGTGGGTTAAGACACCCTGTGTACTACAGCCTACCATTGTGACCCCCGTATGTGCTACAAAGGTCATGGTACCACTATGGATGTGTACTCTCTGCTGCCCTAACATTTGGCCACCACAGTCACTTGTATGCTCACATACATACCAGAGCAATCGGTAAGTACACATTCTAATACAACTGCCACTTGTTAGGTCAATAGACATACCCTGGTTGTGTTACGGACTGGAGGACGGTGCTGGAGTGCTGCCTATGTCGGATGCACACAGTGCACCTCCCATACATGGCCGAGCACAGGTACTGTCATGTTTGGCATCCATTGTACTGTGTGCTGGTCAGAGAGGTGAAATCCATGGGTACCTACTGTGTCAGTGCATATGCCTTGTGTTGCCTCTTTGCCAAGGGCAGGTCATACTGTGCACGGGCTGTTGCCGGCTTTGCCCTACTCAGGTAGTTCCTTCACCAAGATACACTGTGCCTGTACAGGCCTTGGCAGTGGTGTTGGGCTGTGTGACCCTGTCCCATGCTGTTCCTGCTGCAACTGTTACTGCAGGATAACATTGTGTAGCATAGCAAATAATGTAACAACATGTATGCATGTAGCTTGTGAATACTGCAGAGCCCCAACAGATGTGTCTGGATACCAGAACTGTGAACCGAGCATCCCAAACACATGCACATGTATATGTCTTGCCTGTGCATCTGCCTCAGTATGGTGTGAGTGTTCAAGTGTGTGTGCATTGCTGATGGGTGTTATAAGCTACTACACCAGTGTTTACCTAGCATCCCCCACTAGGAGATTGTAGGGGATGTCCACATAGGCATTGGTGTGCTACAGCTGTGTCAGATGCCATATATCAGACACATCACAGCTTCCAGGGCAGACAGCACACAGCTTCCAGGGCAGACAGCACACACATTCAATCTCATGCCCTGGCCATTGCATAGGGGCTAGCTGTTGGTGGGTATGCCCCTGCACTGACTGTAGGCCCTACCCTGGTGCTACATGTGCAGGCTATAGCACCCAGTATCTCAGGGTACTCATCCATGTGGTTGAACAGATTCATATTGCTGGTCCACTAATCACGTGTGTGGAGGACCTGTACATGCTCACTAGCAAGTGTTGACATGGCATCTGTGAACTGGAGCAATACTCTGGATGCAGATGCCTGTGAGATACCCATGATATCCCCAGTTGTGCTGTGTGAGGTACCTGTGGCTAGTACACCTAGGCCAACACATCCCATGGTATCCTCTGTGATGCGTTCCCCTCGGCCTGTTTGATGTGTTAGGCACAGGTCAACAAGCTGCTGCAGGAGGTCTCTGTCCACCCCATAGTGCTCCAACATCCCCAGCCCATGTAGACCCTGGTAAGTCACCCTCGGTCTATAAAGTCTTATGTCACCCCAGTAAGGGTTGTTCGGCAGCATACACATCTGCACTGCCCAAGCCTCCTACACATGTTGGTATATGTTGCCTGCTGCAGCCCATGTCATTTGGTTGGACTGTGTCATGAAATGTCCCTGCAGGTATACACCGATGGTGTAAAGTGTGGATGAAACATGTGTGTATGCTGCTTGCTCGCATTAATTTACTGTTCATGTGTGGGCTGGCCATGTCATCAGCTGATTGTGCTGATCAACACCTGTTTGTGCAACCTGTACACCCTGACTACCCCACCACTGCTGTCATCCCTCCCAACATCACCAGGCAGGTATAGACACACCCCTAGCTTATGTTTGCTAAGACAGGAGCAGTCCCAAGGCACAGTCCTGCAATGTACGTACAGTATGCCTGACTCCTCTCCCATGCTGTCAGCTATATGCGAGAGCTGCACCTGGCTGACTACACACATACACTCCAGGGACCAGCAGCACACCCTGGTGATAGATGTGATACACCATAGTCAACCTCATCTGCATAGTATAGTCTTCTAATGAATAGTTATATGACCCATACCGAACCTCCAACATATTAACCACTGCTCAGTGTTGCTCAGATCCACACACAACTGGCAACAGGTGCCTTACCATCACCATATTCGATGTCCCATGGTCTTCCCAGCAACAAAATAGCCGGTGTCTACACGACTACAACCCATGGCCCTGCACACCACAGACAATGTGCATTAACACCATGCCATGGCAGATATACATAGATCCCAGGTTATCATGTACAGATCATCCGGCACAAATAGTCAATAGTGCTGATGTCCCCAGACATATGTTCACATCTATGTCCACCTCTACATCTACATATATCACATATATTATTTGTACACATATATACATGGACATATATATATGTATATATACATACACACATATACATGTACACACATATGTAGATATGGCATTTATATCACAACAGCAAACCACATGACAGCAATGCATTAGACAGGAATGGAAAGGAAACTACATGTGCCACCTGCATCATATAGTGTTGTTAATATCAAGGCACGTGTGTTATGTTGCATCACACGGGTCAGACCATTGCAAGGGTAAGAGTAGGGCTGCTGACAGTTACTCACCAGACCTATTGGTGACTGTATGTGTTGACAACCCAGTGTCTTGGCAGAATATGCGGTCTGTGGACACTAAATAGGTCAGCAACAACTGGACACATCCTGCAGCTAGCCACCCACAAATACCAACACATACACTACAACTGCCAAACAGACACCTGCCATGCCCTGGAATCGAGCATCTACCTGTCTAGTCTACCACACTACAGCATTATGCAGTAACAGAATGCACTACCGAGTTCCGGCATCGCCGCACTCCCACAGGCATACTTCTAGGCAGATGACATCATCTGCAAAGGCAAAGACGCCGATAGGGAATGTATGTGGTGTGAGCCATCTAAAAGCATTACGCAGTTACAGAACGCACTACCTAGATTACTGAACACAGCACTCCCAGAGGCATACTTCTAGGTGGGTGACATCATCTGCAAAGGCAAAGTCGCTGATAGGGAATGTATGTGGTGTGAGCCATCTAAAAGCATTACTGTGTCCCCAGGCAGCTGGAAATACACACACATTTGGCAGGGCTGGGAGTCGAACATACACCTAACTGCCTTATCACACTACAGCATTACGCAGTTACAGAAAGTGCTACCAAGATTACTGAACACAGCACTCCCAGAGGCATACTTATAGGTGGATGACATCATCCGCAAAGGCAAAGACACCGATAGGGAATGTATGTGGTGTGAGGCATCTAAAAGCATTACTGTGTTCCCAGGCAACTGGAAACACACACACACACACACACACACACACACACACACACACACACACACACACACACACACACACACACACTTGGCAGGGCTGGGAGTCGAACATACACCTAACTATCTTATCACACTACAGCATTACGCAGTTACAGAATGCGCTACAGAGGTTACTGAACACAGCACTCCCAGAGGCATACTTCTAGGTGGATGACATCATCCACAAAGGCAAAGATGCCGATAGGGAATGTATGTGGTGTGAGGCATTTAAAAGCATTACTGTGTCCCCAGGCAGCTGGAAACACACACACACACTCACACACAAGCACACACCTGGCAGGGCTGGGAGTCGAACATACACCTAACTACCTAATCACACTACAGCATTACGCAGTTACAGAACGCGCTACCTAGATTACTGAACACAGCACTCCCAGAGGCATACTTCTAGGTGGATGACATCATCCGCAAAGGCAAGGACGCCGATAGGGAATGTATAGGGAGTTAGCAGTCTGAAAGCATATTACTGTCCCAAGGTAGACATAGACAAACACACGGCAGTGGTGTGATTGGGGCAACTAAATATTTACGGAGCACTACAACAACACTGCATAGATACAGGACGCTCAACAGACAGTGCACCCTTCAAGACAGTCAACCAGTGTGTTCAATGTAGGCATCCATCGTGACATTGAAAATGGACATCTGTTGCCTGGATGACCACCATCGCTATACAGGACATCAATGGCCATGCCCATACACAGAGGCACATCACTGACACAAGGTGTCACTGGGCATACCCACACGCTTAGTATCACACGTCCATTTGGAATGTACTGTGTGTTCATCTACACAACAGTGTACTGGGCATGCTCACACACTTAGCAGTTGCAAAGGGCCGTCTTGCATGCACACAGATTCTAAACACGGAAGGGTGCAGTTTGGAATGTACTGTGTGTCCATCTACACAACGGCATACTGGGCATGCTCACACACTTAGCAGTTGCAAAGGGCTGTCTTGCATGCACACGGATTCTAAACATGGAAGGGCACAGTTTGGAATGTACTGTGTGTCCATATACACAATGGCATACTGGGCATTGCTCACACACTTAGCAGTTGCAAAGGGCCATCTTGCATACACATGGATTCTAAACACAGAAGGGCGCAGTTTGGAATGTACTGTGTGTCCATCTACACAATGGCATACTGGGCATGCTCACACACTAATGGCCGTCTTGTATGCACATGGATTCTAAACACGGAAGGGCACAGTTTGGAATGTACTGTGTGTCCATCTACACAACGGCATACTGGGCATGCTCACACACTTAGCAGTTGCAAAGGGCCATCTTGCATGCACAAGGTTTCTAAACACGGAAGGGCACAGTATGGTGTTACTGTCAACACATACATGTAGGCCACTTACATGTACTGACCAGTACACACTCAGGAGCCATCACAGATGTCTCAGGTGCAGATCACAGAGGTACACACAGCAGTCTACAATGTAGCCCTCAGACATCACCATGTCATTGGACCAGCAATACACAGCCATACATTACCACAACACCGTGTAACTCATGACCAGTGGACTGTACATAGGTCTACAAAAACTGTGCAGACTACACATGTACCGACAGGGTTCCATCATGTGTTATGCATTGCAATGATACCACTGTACATAACCAGGTTGGCTCTACACATACCAGGGGCCCTGGGTCTTACACAGCTGTGACAGATGACTGTCGCTGTACACCAAAGAACACACATGTTTGGATATGACATACATGTAATCGCAGTGGATATGTGCATGGACCACACACACAAAACACATATGTACATAGCATAGCTTTTGCTGTCCTCCATGCAGACAAGTGGCTATAGCTATCACATGCATGCAAATGGAAGGTGGGTCCATGGCTGTTGAATGCTAACAGTACATGACGTAGCAATGTTGACTGAGGACACATTCCCTCTGTACTAGTTACCCATGACACCCATCATATCATACAACAGTCCATGTGTTATGTACAGACATGGCTACATGACAGGCATGTAGGACCAACACACATGTACAATTTGTAGTGTACATGCAGCTACCATGCATGTGCAGTAGCTGATGTATGTAACTCATCTGTGCCCAACTACAGCATGCAGTTGCAATGCAGCCTCATCATTGACACCTGTATATGGTGGCATACTGACAGTACGGTAGGATGTACATCAGGTATGGATGGATGTGTGTACATAAAGTGGTGATCCACCTGTGCAGATGGATGTTTACCGGGGACGGCTCACAGGTGTGTCACATGCCATCCTACCATTACATGTACAAACAGTACGCTATGTTACTGTTACTTGATGGTGAAGCCATAAAACCTACACAGCGGTCAGGTGTTACTTGACACCTGTAACACTTACATCCTCCCGTGTGCATATAGCAGCACAATTGCTGGACGTAGCGTTGGTACACATAAAGCGGCCAATACTGCTGCATGTCTGTCAGACGTATCATCATTTAGCAGGTGTATCATTCACAGTACTGCCATGGGTGTTTGCTTGTGTGACCATATATGCCACACATGGTGGGGAATACATCCCAATTGTTATACACCCCTGTACACTGCTGTAGAGATCTGTACATACTGCAGTGTGGAAAGCATGACGTAGGCATGGGGTGGTGTGTGTATCACATATCAGCTATCCATATGTGAATGACATTTGTGGTCTTCACAGTGTGTGTGTGTGTGTGTGTGTGTGTATGTATGTATGTATGACTGTCTGGTGCATGGAGTGAGGGTGTATGCTACCATACAGAACACACAGGATCCCTAACCCCTCATGGTGAGGCAGTCTACTACCCTGTTGATGCCATCAGTCTCAGCTGTACTGGCTACCTGTACATGTTCTTTCTCTGTGTCGCATCGTGTGGGTGCACAGTACTGTGAGGGTGATGACCACATAGGCAGGGGTCCTCACCTCAACACTATGGGGTGTGCGTTATAGTGTTGTTGACCCCGTGAGTGTGGGCATGTTCCTGTAATGTGACAGGATTTTACTGCTACACAGTGAGGCCTCATGCTATCAAGTGGCCTCTAACGTTATCATCGGACGGACCACTGTGTACAATCCCTGCACCATGTCAACATACCTGTGATGTGACCTGGTATGGATGTCATGTCTCTAGCCACTGTAGCCCATTAAACTGCCCACATGCTTCTGAATCAGTATATATGTGGATATCTGTGGTATGTTGGCCTTTCCAACAGTCAGGTTGAGGCTACGTATAGCATGCTGATATTGCTATATGTGCCTGTGAGTACTCCACAGTTACACATGGGAGACTGCAAACACTGCTACCTGTAGGCACATGCAAGTAGACCATAAGGAGGGAACCAGGGCATCATTACAACATGCTGTTACTGTTGTTACCGAGACACATACTGTGAACATATAACAATGCATGCTAAACCTGTACTACATGGTATGTCTGGTGCGTGTCAACAGTACACAACTAATGTAATATACACTTCTCTCACTATTCTTACACAAGTAATGTAATATACACTTCTCTCACTATTCTTACACAACTAATGTAATATACACTTCTCTCACTATTCTGTTCACCCTGTGCATCAGACCATTTGAGCATGTCCCTGCACCGATGGTGTGGATGACAGGGATGCGGCACAGGCTTCATCATCTGCACAGGGTGATAATGTTTGCCAGGGGCATAGGCTGAACCAATGGATGACATCATGTGTGTGGGTAAGGGCCGGTGGTATGATTGGACATGTCTGTTCAGTATGCATGTGAGTGTTGTGGTGCCCTACAGATGTGTTTGCTGTGTGTGTGTATGTGTGCACACAGTTCTGCCTTTTGTGAGACCTACACAGAGGTATTATTGACAGCTCCAGATTGTACAGACCAGGTGTACAGCTCACTGTATCCGGCCACGGCCATGTGACCTGTGCCTGCCAGGGGTTGCACGGGCACTACCAGGCGGAGGTACAGATTCACTACTGTCCGACGACACATGTTCACTTGAAATGTGTCCCTGCTGGGAATGTCCAGGGCCACGTCCAAGTGGCCTGCTGTGTCCTGGTGCGGACAGCGCAGCACCAGCTGCACTGCTACTGCTACCGGCACTATGGGAGTGAACATGTGAGGTGGCATGCTCACATTCACCTGTACTAGGTGGTGTAGCTGGCCTACGTCCACATGGCCTATGCCTCACTCCTACCAGATGTTCCAGCACAGACAGCTCATGCTCGCGGATTGCCATGACACGGTCAAGGATTCCGACCATGTCACCCAATCACCTGTCCAGAACATCAGCAATCTGCTGTTGAGCATTTGCCAATGCCTGGATGTTGTCATTTAGTGTACGGATAGCAGCCCTCTGCAGCCTCTGCCCTTCTCTGTTCTTCCATTCAGCACATGCCTGTGCCGCCATTACAGTCTGGAACATGCGTCTGTGATACCAGCTGCTGCGCTCTGTCCTGCAGGTGCATATCTGCCAAAGGTCCTTCTACGAGCAGCACCGGCCATATGCCTGTGTGGCACATCTGCAGTCATTACACTGACACCATGGTGTGGAGACACATCTTCTGTAGCCACCACATGTTCCTGTTCCACGCTAACAGATGCTGACTGTCCTTCCTCTATGACCACTGGTGATGCAGTATGTGTTGGCAGCAGAAGTGTGTGCGGGGAAGAGGGGGACATAGCTGGGATGGCAACCACTGGCACAGATTCAGCCCCTGACCACCCTGCCTATACCTCATGCATATGTTCATCACTGCTAGTATCTGTGGGGACACTAACATCACATGGACCGCAGGGGGGTAACGCACCTACATCACCTGTGAATGCAAAGAAATACTCTAAATTACAATAGACACACACACTCACACAGACACACAGTCACACAGACACACACAGAGTCACACAGACACACACTCACACAGTCACACACACACACACACACACACACACACACACACACACACACACACACACACAGACACACACACACAGACTCACACAGATGCACCATGCATGTGATTTGACTGACGGCATGCAGCATGCATGTGATACAGCAGACGGCATGCAGCTCAGACATTAATAGTGTTAGTTAGCATACCTCCCTGGGGTGCACACTACAGCAAGCAGGTGTCATATCAGTAGCCATGCAGTTCACACAATCATGGTAGTACGCATGCATCCCCGTGATGCACCATGTGGACCAGAACAGGATAACAGTACACAAGGCTGATGTGACCTTGACATGTAATCTGCTGACGTGTGCATTAACATGCATACATGTCTGACACAATGGTGTCCTGACACATGTACAGCATTGTAATGGGCATCACATTGCGGTGTTGTCTGTATGCCCTACAGATAGAATGCATGTTTAGCAAATGTGCATGAGCATGGAAGGGTAGTGTGAGCTGTCTACATTGCTATACAGTGTGAAGTACAGACACTGTGCCATTGCATGGCATCATGAGGCGTCTATATTGCTATACAGTGCATAATATGTACACATTGCATAGCCATAACTGCATGTATACCCATGACATAACTGTGGATTGTGACCCACGATGCTGAGGTGTATACACACCAAACCATGCTGTGTCATGTGACAAGTCACTGGAAGACCTACAGATGACACCCCTGCACAACTACTACAGAGTCTTAGCTGCCTGACAACCATGTCCACACATAGCAGACTTGTCAATTCACCATGTTCAACATGACATTGATGTACCACACACACGAGGTGCACAGCTAACGGTGATGTCCTACAGCAGCAAGGGAAATCAGTATCTGTGGCCTGATGTGGTGTCAATGTCTGTGGAAGCTGTACAGGTGACTACTGTCATGCTATGACACAGTTGTGATGTTCAACACATCTTATATGGTAGACTTCAGTGACACCTCCACTAGCTGTGCATAGGCTTTAGAGATGTCCAGTGTACCACATCAATTGTATAATCAGTCAACTAAGGCTATAATTGGACCATGTGTGTGGACAATGTGCAACAGGGTGTATACACATCACATCTACTGTGTGGCTACGTGTCTCTGGCCATCCCCCATGGTCATGTGTGCACATGTGTTGACCAAATGTGTGTGAAGGCCATCTCTCTCACATGTCTGTGTTGTCCCATATGACATACACCCATAGATGTCAGATATGTCACCATCCACAGGGCTATGCAGACAATGGGTTGTATGTTTTGTATGTGGGGTATGGGTTATGGGATAGTGTGACAATATTGCAGCCAGAACACTACGTGTCTGGGACATGTCAGATGGCACATCACAATGTGTGCACCTATTGCAGAGGCATATAACACAATGGTGACTCCTGTGGGCTGCCCATATCACAGCTCACTGTGTGGCACTGTTTGCGTACCACACATGTAGTTCCGATGTATAGTACATATGTCCACACATGTAGCAATGACAATTACTGTGGTTTCATGTTGGTGTATCATTTCATTTGTATATATTGCACATGGGTAGCCAGTGTGAATGATGGGTGATGCGACCTGTATATCATGACTGGACCGAACATCAAGTGTACAAGTGTTAACTGGCCACATGGTGAATAGATCTACACTTTAACATGCCTGATACTGATGAAAGTCTCACCTGCAATGGACTGATGTCTGTGCAGCATGCCAGAGGTACCTGTATAGGGGTGACACAGCAGTTTGAACATTATCCATGACTGTATGACAGCCACAGGTTGCACTGTGCATATTAACACATTCACCTGTACAACAGCATATATTATGCATGTGTGTACATACACAGGGTAGCATAATGTAGTATGCAGCATGTGTGTCAACATACCTTGCATATGATGTTACATTACATAATGTACAGTGACACATGCAACTAAATGGGATATAATAGTCATATGTGCAGTACTGACTTACCAGGCAACTCCAGGCTCATTGGTTGGGAGACACCCACCTCCACGATGGCAGCTAGTGTTTGTGGATGCTGTTCTGAGGGTGTCCCCAGACTGGCCAGTAGCTCCTCGGTGTGTGTGAGTGGGGGCTGGGTTGGTGGCCCACCACTTGTTCCACCTTGTTCCCTGGCAATTGCAGTGGCACGCTGTTTTGCATGTTGTATCAAGTCCGTGCAGTGTCTGCACACCTGCTGGTAGGTGCGGTTATGGCCACCCACATCATTCACCCTCCTGCAAAGATCCTGCCACAGGTTGTCACACTGCTGGACATGCTGTGGCACATGGCTGAACAACACCTCATAGTTCTCATGGAGGTACGGGATGAGGACATCATCCTCCTGGTGGCTGTACGCTGGCAGGCGTGTACGAGGCATTATCTGTAAGACATATTGATGGTGACAGGTCACAGTATCAGAGATGTACAGAGATACTGCTGCACATACATTCCTAGTAAATCTAGTACATCTGCACAGTTATCTTTGCAGATCATCATGACACTGACATGACTGACATGTTTGTGTCACACACATGTAACACCCGTTATGCATTGGATATCATCACCATATATGTGTGTCACCTCATTACATTGTTCATACTCCATGTGAATGCTGTCTTGATGTGGGTATGTCTGTTTGCCTGCACTGGTGTTCTTATCTATCAGCTCATGCCTGGATGTGTCCATGGTAATGCTGTTGACCTTGATGCTGTGTATATGTCACATATCAACACATACACTGCCTTAATGGACTTGAGCAGTGACAATGCACACATACGCATGGAAACCTTTACATGCATGTGTTTTGCCATATACATCTACATGGCACTATACAGCTGTTCAATATCCTGCCATGGATCGCCTGTGTTGCACATGTGATAGACATGGGACAATGGCTAGTCGGACGTCATTCGCAGGGATGGTTATCAACTATAGCATGTACGGATAAGGTTTCCTAGCTGTATCCGACAGCCATTTTGCCACCATGAGGTGCATCAGTGCCACATTACTGATCCAGGCAGTTGATACTGCATCTACCATGCGGTCATCACATCATGTATGACAGAGGTGACATGTGTAGCTTTGATGGACAGGGTTGCATGGCATGGCGGGAGTATGTCACATGTATGGCACAGGGATCTGTCCAGCATGTGGCGATCCTAGTAGTAGGACGGTGGCTGTCCATGACGTATGTCTTTCAAATCAGGATATGGACATGTAGCATGTCCAACATCATAGTGTAGCACATGTCTTTATGCAAGGTAGACAGCATGCTGCATAGTAGAGGTGAGGATTGTGAAGGCTGGTATCGCCCATCCACGCATGGCCAATACCCCTTAAAGGTGATATGTGATCCAATATTGGTCACCTGAGTGCTGTGTATGCCTGTCCAATGATCTCCATGCTCATGGATGGCACCCTGTCATGACATGGGTACCTCGTATGACTACCTAAGGGGCCTGGAGACATCACCAACTCAGGGAGGTGAACTGCACAGCACCATCCCTTACACAGTGTCCATAATGTTGACCGCAGCCTAGGTGGCAGTAAATGGGTACAGGGATATTCACCTAGCGGTGACAATGCTAATATCATCTGTCAGAATGTGCACATATATCACACACCTCACCCACAAAGCCCATTCTGTATGTTGTTCACAACACTGAGACAGCTATTGCTCATAGGTCATGGCCATTCACATCCTTACATACACAGATGCCTCACATTTGTCTGTGTGGTATGGGCTACAATGAGGGTGGAGTACAACACATTAACCCTGTTTTACTGTAGCTGGCACTGGTGTGATATGCACATGTCACTCTGGCTCTTTTTGTAGTGTTGATTCTGTCAACAGGCCACTGGTAGAACACTCCTGTGACATACAAAGGTATATGTAGTCAAACATTTCCAGCTTGCTTACAGTGCAACAGCTGTTGTACACACATAACTCACATATCTTGTGAGACATGGTTGTATAAACAGGCATGTCCAACTGTCCCGTACCAGTGCTATTGCCTGTCTATATGATGAATATGTCATACATATGGCAATAGAGCAATTGTCTCATGTACACAGTCAATGCTCACCTCCCAACCTACGAGACTACAGCCTGTGGGAGATGCACATATGCAGCCCTGCTGGGGGTAATGCTGTCACCAACCCTGACTGAACCTGACAATCATGTGGGGATGTGTAACATTTGCAACACACCCCACTCATCACATAGTCTCACAAGATCTCCACCACCACAGGCCACACATATGAGTACAACTTGTGCAGTACCTCTCCATACTCTGTGTAGGCACTAAAGACAGCCCCCATCACCAAACACAACAATAACTTATAGCCCACAGACTCATGTGTGCCCATCACATACAGCCAATAGGGTGTTATAACATACATAACAACCTGTCATTGGTGACTCTGTAGGCGGTCTCACTGATGTTCCACTCAGCAGGCTACACAAGACGATAGTCATTTACATCTTGCTGTCGGGTAACTGGTTCTGCAACATAACCTATGCACCCATGCCACACCTCACCAGGTACAATTTGACTGTCATTCTCCATGTTAGTGTGACTGCCCTGAGATGTAACTTCACAGACTACATGTGCAGGGACATGCAATAGCTCACCGGTCTTGTAGCCTTGAAGGTATGGGCCAAGCCCTGGGGAGCATTATGCATTTATCCGGACCTGTTACCACTGTACAATGACTGACTGTGTCACTTCAACAGTTGCCTATTCTTCTGCTGTCATTCCACAGGCATCTGGTATCTGTCCACTTTGACTGACATGGTCAACAAAACACGATGCTTTGGCACAGATGACCTGCACCTGTCAGCCCTGGGAGTACAGATAACATGTAAGGCTCTTGCTGCTTCTATACTGCCTGTCTTGCACAGTTTCCAATAACGTTCACCACCAGAACGGGAACAGGCAAGCAAAACATGGGGTCATGTGATGCAATGCTTGACATCTTCATCTCTGACGCATGCAGGCAAGGCACTCCTTATAATGGACCACTTCAATATCTCTGCAGTGACTGGGACCTGTCTCTAGGCTCTGCAGAGCACACCTGCACTGACAGGTTATACGCAGACCATACCTTTCAGTCATGTAACCTGGACCGGCACACCCACGGCTGAGGTGTTCCCATATTCCACTATGTTGTACACACCTCCTGGCTAGTTACTTAGCACAATGCATCAGAGGTGCTCCATGTGCAACTAACTGTGGCCAGAACTGCTATACACATTGTAACAAGCTGCGGATTCAACAACATACCCCACGGTTACCAGACCTCATTTCTTGGTGTACTGGACAGTAGGGCTCAGACAGGTACTACTGATGTGAGACTGACACTACCCCACACTTAACTGGGATATCCACTCATGTACCGACACATTAGGCCAATGCTGTATGGGATTCATAAACTCCCCTCGGCTGGATCAACCCATACACACCACCTCCAAGACCAACAATATCCTTGACATGGACACTACCGACATGTGACTGGTGTTCCACACCTGGGGTTATCCCCTCATTGGTGGATTCCGAACATATGCTAATCACCCTTGTTATCCATATCCCGGCACCACACCCTTCACGGCATACACAGTACAAGAGTACTACAACGCCTACTACAGACGTCTTATGACAGCAGTAGTTAACATCATGACACCCTTGCAGATGGACAATGCACATACAAATGCTGAAACATACCCCAGTGTACTTCATTAGCACTTACATGACTGCATGGATCATGCTATTCCACACAGAGCCATGATGGTACCCACCAGATAATGGACGCCACTCTGGGGGTCCAGTTCCATGGACATAATTTACAACAACAGGTGGAGGCTGTTGTAAAGTGGAGTACAATCCCATGGGTGGGGTAGCTCACTGGTCAGCCTCAGTAGGGCTACAGGATCCCTCATCACATACTCCGAAACTAGCTACGTAAACATTACTGCAACACATTCCAGGGTGTACCACAAGGCATTATGGAGGTATGTCAGTAGTCAATGGCAATACCCACATCTGCTCTGACATACAACAGTTACTCAGGAACATTACAGAACCAGGTGATGTTGGCAACATGCTGGTGGATGGGTTCAATGCTAACATTGCACCCTCTCACTCCCTACAGGGCCACAATCCATGCAGAAACATTGTGGTGTCCCTGCGGTTACACCTACACAGTACTAACCTGCACTCTATATGGCCTGGAACACTGGCCCCATATGACCATCCAACATCCCAGGCTGTGATTTACACAAACCTCTGAATGACATGTCTCCCCACTTGGCCACCATATTCAGTAATAGCCTTGTATCAGACATTGTGGCCCCTGAATGGCACACAGCAACAGTTATCACACTCCACACAGCTGGCACCACAATGCACGAGGGGGACTATTGCCCTATACACCTGACTGGACTGTTCTGCAAGGCTATGGGGCACATCATCATGGAAGTCATTCACAGAGACATTGGTGGGCTCCGGTCCTTTGATGCAACCCAGGTTGAACTTGTTAAGGCCAGAGCATGGCTCCTACACCTGGTGGACTCCTTTGATACAGTTACCAGGGTAGTTGATGACGGTAAGGGGGTCCACACAGCCTACATTGTCCTCTCATTGCCTTTCAGCACCGTTCTCCATTCTGGTATTGACAACATACACATCCACCTGCACATCGACCCCTATGTCTCAGGATGTTATGCAAAGTGGCTCATGGACAGGACACACACAATGAGGGAAGCATACCATAGTACCTACTGTATTTCAGTTACACTTGGCGTACCACAGTCCTCAGTCATAGGGCCCCTCATGTTCGGTATATGCTTCCCTGAGGTACAGGCTAGCACAGAGGGACTTTCCCTGCCTGGCTTTACAGACAACTGCATACAAAGTGCCATGATTGATCCACCAGCTGATACTGACTCCCTCCATAAGTGTGTCACTGTGACGGATACCTGATATCAATATCATGGCCTCAAGCTGCATGACACAAGGTGCATGAACATCCCCTTTGCATTACACCATTCACCCACTGACTATCACATAGGTGGTAGTCCCCTACATACATGCCACATTGTACATGATCGTAGTACACACGTATGTCGCACCCACTCCTTTGATAACCATATTGCCACTGTGGCGTGGATATCCTTCTATGTGGCCACACTTATCTGTACTGAGTTTGTAGCTGGAACATAGGCACCCATTGTACCTCTGAACTCCAGACATATACACACATTCAAGGGTACAACACCCCATTTAGGGTGTACCTTACACAACAACTATGGCTTTACATATCACAACATTAACATGCCATGATGTTTATTGAGCTCCAATGGTTGACGTATGTGGCAGAACGACATACACCACGTCTGTACACATTTGCATACTACATACTCAGGGGTGACCTCCGCTGAACAGACAGGGCCCATGTCCACAACAATATTCATGGATATACTCCACATAAGCGACATAAGCAAAAGCCACTATCAGCAACATGCTCATGGATATGTGCACACATGCAACGATGAGTGGGATGTGCTTGAGGGTTACATACCCAAACCAGACACTCACCATGCTTTGGAACATGATCCCTATGTACATCACGCAGGGACACTCAGTAGCACTGTTCATGTGATACCTCACTTGGTGGATGGGATTCACATGTATGCCAGGGATCACTGCAGTGGCTGTACTGTGCAGAGGTGCAGATAACAAATGGCTCTGCTGTTCACAGACAGGACACTACCCTAGAGAGGTGCCGCTGGTGTGAACACTGTAGTTGAGCTTACACATAGACTTGGCAGACTGCATAGTACCCCACTATGAACCTGTAAAGCTATTACATGTCCTTTGTGCATGATTACTTGAGTAGCTCTTCCATTTAGATTAGCTATCATGCTATTACAGTGTCCCGTAAATACAAGCCATATCTATCCTGTTATTGTATATTGTACATACCAATAGACGATACCTTTGGTATGCATGATATGCCTGTTATGCTGTGTAGAATATCTGACATATCTACCTACAATACTGTACATTACACATATTTTACATAGTATCCCATAATGCAAAGCATACTTGCACAGCTGGACAACCTTAGACATGTCATTGTCGTTATATGCCCATACACATGCCTACTGTGACAGTATATCGACATATACTATCCCCTGCTATGGCACGTACTTGTTGGACATACCCTACCACTGACGGCGGATGGTATGGAATTGTTCTGTTTAAAGCCATCATGTAGCATCCCTTGTGGTGTCTGTGATGTTTACCTTGTGGCTCACTGCAGGACACACAGTTTCTACAAGCGTTACTATGCTTAGCAAAACATCACTACATAATACCTTTTCCCACTTTATGCATTGCGGACACTTTTAATTAATACAAAACAGGCTATAGATACACTAACATAATTAATACAAAACAGGCTATACATACACTTACATACTGAGTGTTCTACATACCTTGTTATCGTTCCGGACTTTCGTGACTATCTCTCCTACACTGTTTAAACAGTTCTATGGTATGAGCATACGGTTTGAATGTCTGGCAAGTCATCCTTATATACGTCAATACCTGTAACATGTGGTTTCCTGCCGCCAATTGGTGTTCCTGAGTGACTTATTACTTGCACATCAGCTGTGCAGCTAGTCCATTCACCAATTACGCGGCAACAGTGGGGTATAATTGAATTCTCCACTTGGGCGTTGACCATTTGCCCTACCTTTGGGGAGACGGCCTGTATTGTGTTTTGTTGTGAGTAATTGCAACTGCTATGTGTAGAGACATGGATAGTTTGGATTCATGTCCCCCATGGATTGTGTGTGACGGCTAGAGTATGTGGTTCTACACGTGAGTGTACCTGTCATCCCAACCGTCTGATAAGGGACTATTGCAAACAAAACCTGTAACATCACTGTTTGTTCCATTATACAACGGCTACGATTTCACATGGCACCTTTAAATGTGTCTCTCACATGGTATGTTAATGCTTCTGCAGATGCAATTGACTGACTGGATGTTTGTGCTGTAATTACAGTCTGTATTGCTATAGTTTCGTGTGTGGGGGATGTAGGTGGGTGTACGTAGCATATACAGGTTTGTGGGGCTTGCATTTCTACATATTCCATATATGTGTGTGGGCTTCTTCCCTAATTAAAGAGCTATCTTTTAGTAGACTTTTGTTACGGGCATATACATTGGGCCGTTGTTAATTGGTTTCTATATGGTATGCAGGTGAGGTTGACACTTCCATACCTCTGGAATTACAGTGTTATGTAAAGGAATGTTACTAAATGACAGCTGTCCCGTGTATTTCTGTCCCAGATATTTGCAGGCATTGAAGTTGTGTTGGTAACTGAACCTCTTTGGCATGGGTTGCCACCTTTTCAAATGGCCATTGTAGGACACTTGCGGAACACACATTGGTGTTTACAGGCTGACACATACCCACGGTCAGTACACAGGATAGCACATACTTTTATCCTCAATACATACTTATTGTTGTAGGACTTTAGCTACTTATCATATTGCATGTAACATTTACATTTCTTACATACAGGCATAACTATTTAATGCAACTATTACATAATATATGGGACATAATGATGTCCTACAATCTCGGACAGTTGCCCTTTGTGATGTTTTATGTCAGGACACATCTGCCCAGGGAGGGGCTTTCCCTCCTAATGTGGGACAGGTGGTAACTGTATGCCTACGGCTAGCTATAACCACACCTACCATAATGATCTACCTTCGAGTTGGCACTAACAGACACACAATGCAGACACACACACACACATTACAGTCACATGGAAACAAACACGGCACCCTCAACACACACATACACAGACTACGGCAATCACAAACAAAGCTGAACACAGTACCTATGTGGACTGCAACACCGGCAGCGGTAACTAAATGTCCCTTCATATCGTGATAATATTACTCACGGTTCTAGTATTCCGGTACTGTGTTCTTTCGGTCTTTCAGCCTCGTGGTTACGCGTGTCGGTATGTGACACATTCCATAGTTGGTGGTATCCTATTTATTTGCACCTCCAAGGTTTTTTGAATGTCGTTGACCTGTATATTTGCAGATATCGGTGAATCCGTATATATCAACATATATCTCTCTATAACCCTTTCTATTTGTATTATATATATATATATATATATATGTATATATATATATATATAGATATATATATATATATATATATATATATCTATATCTGACAGAGAAAGTGACAGGCAAAATACACCTTTCATTGTGTGCTTGTCGGTGTATACTGTTTCCTGGACTCCGCACGTTTGTGTCTGAACCTGTCACATTACACACCTGCCATAGGTACATCTTGACTACCATAGTGTTAGGTGATTGTATACATGATTGCGTGTTCTACTCCTGGCAGTGGTCGTTTTACCCTTCAGAGCAGGCGCTATTAGTACAGGGGTGAATAACGCTGGTTTCACCTGTTCTGGACATCATTGACCGTGATCTGCGCGATATTCAGAGACGCTTAGCTCTGTTTTGTGCATATCCATATAGTCATATTTAAATGACGCTTACCAGCACTGGGCAACGCATATTCCCACTAATGTGTGCTAAACATGATCTGATGACCTGCATCTGACATGCATTATTCGTGCCTTCGGGATTACGTTACATCCCTTGCAGGACGTGGGACCAGGAACATGCACGACGGTCACTGCATTTACCACTTGGCCATCTGGGATTTGTACAAGTGTTATGGCGTTTTGTATGTGTAGTATACTACGGCTGTTACTCCATACTGCACTCACATGGGTAACTCATTTAGTTTACATATGGATGAGTCCAATTATTGGTATGTCCATGTGATGTTTACTGGATGTGCTCCAGCATTGGGTATGTATATCACAGTGAGCCACACACAATAATGTGCTACACCTTCAAACGACCATAGGTGGAGCATGCTGGGGTGACGAATACCTGTCAAGGGTACACCCCATGCCTTGACACAACATCCATGATTACATTATGTGGAGCCCCTCATTAACACAGCAGGGAATCTGTGCAGAGTGTGTGGAGAACAGTGCTTACACACATGTGATCCCGCGATTGCCTCTGCTCCACTGAGCGACAGTTGGTTACTCGATGTTGTGGTGACAGCAGACACTGTTTGCCTCGTTTGGTGTATGGCCTCTGACAATCGGGCGTGTACCTACCGATGTACCTAGGAACCTATACACACAGCACCAACATATGCTGATAGGCGCATGTACTGTTCAGGTGTTGACATTCCTTGTTCCAATAGCTGTTGTGTGTACAATGTTTGAGGGCTGCCTATGTAGGATTCACACAGTAGGCCACCTATACATTACAATTTACATGTGGGCGTGTGTGTGTGCCATCCATTTTACTGTGTGTGCAGGTGGAGAGGTGTGTCAGTCCGTAGGGGCCTACACTGTCAGAGTATGTGTTATACGTTCCCTCTTTGCCAAGGCGTAGGCATATTGGGCACGCCTCCATCTGTCTACTGGGGCTGGCACAGGGTGTTCGTGGTCTGAATCCCTCTGTGCCTGTGATGGCCTTGGCAATTGCAGTGGGCTATGAGGGCCTTCACCATTTTGTCCCTTCTGCAGCTGTTTCCGCAGGATCATATTATGTAGCATGGCACATACTGTGAAGATGTGGGCACATGAGCCTGGAGAGTACTGCAAGGCTCCACCAGATGTGTCCAAGCAACGGAACCATGATTTCAGCATCTCGAACACACGCTCTATGATGATTCTGGTTTGTGCGTGTGCCTCATTATGGAGTTCTTACATTGGTGTGTGTGCATTTCTGATGGGAGTTATCATCCATGGCTCCAGTGCATAGCCAGCATCCCCCACAAGGTGGCCATGTGGGATGTCCCCTCTGACAGATACCTGATACATCTGTGAGGCATGCCAGATATGGGAGTCATGGTAGCTTCTAGGGCTGCCAGCACACACATCCATGATAATGCCCTGGGCATTGCACATGACCTGGCAGTTGATGGAGTGGAATCCCTTGCGGTTTATGTAGCGCCTACCATGCTTACCGGGTGGTGACTTGATATGTATGTGCATGCAGTCTATCGCACCCAGTACCTCCGGGTAGTGTGCCACATGGAGGAAGTGACGCATATTGATGGCCAACTCCTCCTAAGTTCGGGGGAAGTATATATGCTCATTAGCATGTGGTAACATGGCATCCAGGAACTGGTGTAGTACCCTGGATGCTGATGCCTGTGAGATCCCCATTATATCTCCAGTTGGCCTTTGAAAGGTGCCTGTGGCTAGTATTCGCAAGCTTACACATACCTTTGTGTCCACTGGGATGGGCTCCCCTCTGTTGTTTCTGGTTCACAGGCGTGACCGGCACAGCTCAACTATTTGCTGTAAGATGTTCCTGTCCACTCTGTAATGCTCTACTATCTCCAGATCATGTAACCCCTTGTAGGTTACCCTTGGTCTGAATACTCTTCTCCTCCTCCGGGACCTGCGGTGGTTGTCAGCATCATCCTCCACAACACCGTCAGTCTCTAACACATAGTGATGAATCACAGCTATGGCAGCTCCCGACATGTACATTTTAAAAGTTCCCCATGTGTTTACACCTATGGTGCAGTGTTTGGAAATACACAGGTGTGTGTAGGGTGCTTTCACACTTTATACTATTGTGCTGTGAACACCGATGATGTCATAGGGTGTGTATGTAAGATCATAGCTACAGGGTATCTTATGTGTTTTACTACAGGAACTACTATTGTGGTGCCTTTGGTGTTGAATTACATTTGGCTGCCGTGGACTACCTCTTGCCCTTCCCTTTACATTTCTTCACGTTTCACCTACCATTTTCTGGCATGCATCCAGCAGCCTGCTTTCATTTGTACTTTCCTAGACCTGGCTTATCTTGTGTAATGTGTTCTATTGCCGGTCTGCTGTAGGTTTGCTTTGCTCTGCTATGACAGTTCTCCTTTCTTTGCAATCCGACGCCTCACCTATCCTGTTTTGCAGGTTTCTGCAAGCAGACTTGTCAGCTGCCGTCGATCGCCCGCTGTTAGTTAATAGGTGTTAATTGCTCAGTTGTGCTCCAATTACCCTACTGTCGCATTTCCTTCTTTTCTTCCCCTGACCTTCCTGTTGGTGCTATGGTTCGCGGCGCGTGCATCCGCTTACCAGGTTTCGGGCATGTTTTCATCCCCGTGCACATGCGCTTTCGGGCACCATATGTGCTCTCAGCTAAACGATTCTATACCTACCTCCCCACCCCTGTCCTGCAGCTTTGCTTAGCAATGGCCAGGCCAGATGTGCATTGCTCCAATGTGCTTACAGCTACGGTGGCACACCCCACTGCTGATGTCATGTATACCTCTGAGCCAATCCTCGGTGTTATAGCGCTGCGCCGTATGGTACATCTTTTATCTGCCGGTACGTTTGTGATTCAGTATTACCTGCCTCATTTGCATGGCATTGACTACTAATTCATAGTTACCATGCCGAACACTGTCACTGACCCTTAGCAACCCTTGCAGCTTGGTTGTGGTGTACCATGCATACTATTGCGTATTATGGTGAAATCCTGATTTGTATTACATTGCGATTTTATGATATTTGTATATATTTTCTTTGTGTTCCAGTTTGCGCACACATTCCCTGCGGTTGTACTTTGCGTTACTGTGGACATGACATTAAATGTGTTTTTTAGGTGTTGTGCATCTTTTCTTATGCCATTGGCTGTGTATTTAGCCATTGGCATATGTTAACTTTGTAATACATGAGTCTGGGCCACTTCCATAGCTCCGATGTTCTGTTTGGGAAAATGTAAACCGTGTTTTTTGGTTTGCATTTCCGTGGGCTTACGCTATGCCTGCACCACTTCATGAATCGCTATATGCCTTCATTTGCATGGTGCGGCACTGCGCATGGGGTGATTAACATACCTAAGCCGAGGGCTGCACAGTTCTGGCGTACGCCGGTAGTGCACGTTTAATTGGATCGTACCTGAATCGCTCGACGGCCATATTTGGTGTTATACCACCTACGCTACGCATGCGCCTGGCGCAAGCTTCATGAATCCCGGGGACTGTTTGCCCCTTATGACATCATCATCAGAACGTACTACCAGATGATGCAAAATGAGAAAGTAATTGGGCAGCTCCTCAGCTTTCTGTACATAAAAGCACTTTTTTTTAATCCTGATAAATATAGCTACACTAAAGTAAAAACTACATATTTTAAAATCCATTAACTCCATTTTACACAATAAGAACAAAATTATAACAAAAGTGCACACGATCTTTAAGGTGCACATTTTTCCTTCTTTACAATTTCAAATTAGTGTTTTCTGTTTGTCATGATCTACAGTGTTATACAGCCTCTTTAAATTGCTCTGTGTTGGTGATCTAATGGTCTGTGGACAAATGAGGCACAGTATTTTACCTTTCACTTCTTTGAATAAAATATATCCAGGGGATTTATTAATGTCCCATACATGAAACACTAAAATGAGCACAAATGGCCAGTTGTGTGCAGTGAGCAGCATTACTAAATGAGTAAACAAGACTGCAAGTGGCTCAGCACATTGAGCAGTCCCTGCTCTAGGCCACAACAACTGCTAGTGGCCAAACTGAGGTAAGAAAAGTCTGGTGTACACAATGTAAATAATGGAATGTAAACACATGTGAGTTCAGTAATCAAGTAAGTGTGCGCAGCACAACAGGTAGAGCAATTTGGAAGATATGAAAGACAGGGGAAGCCTAACTGTAGAAGTATACAGGAAAGGATGATAAATTGCAAATTGTATTGAGTGAAGTAGTGCAAATCTGGGAACATCAGTGGTAATTGCTATGTATATTAGGAAAGAAAACAAACAAGTAGTAAATGTGCAGGAAGGAAAACTGTGTTTTTGTAAAATTTTACAAATTCCCACAATATATATATATATATATATATATATATATATATATATATACCAAAGTACCAATGCAGATATAATGGAAAAGTGTATAGATACAACTGTGGACCAACTGAGAAAATTAAGGAACACCTGGACATACTGACCATAAAAGCAGTGATACCGGAAACAGTGATAGTTGTGGCAGCAACATGCATGTTGAGAAGGGTAAGAAATGTTGTATTAATACATCTTAAATCAGAATTCATTGTAATTCACAAGAGATCTACCACAGAACAGAATGTCACTTTGAAAAGAAAAAAATAGCACAAGATCATGCTGCAAAACATTGGTACACATTTAAAAATACAGCAAATGAGATGTAAGAACATGGGAGATGTCGGACATAAGATAAATATACTCAGAAATCTTGGAAGATACAAGGAATCAGGAGGTAATCCAGTAACATCTGCTGTGTGTGTGTGTGTGTGTGTGTGTGTGTGTGTGTGTGTGTGTGTGTGTGTGTGTGTGTGTAAATGCGAATGTTAGTGAATGCCTATGGACATTATTAGGTAATTCTGAAAGGAATACCTGTTGAAAAACATTAGCATAGAGTTGAATATCTATTACTGTTTGTGACCTTTGGAGCTTGTAGTGAAATCTTTTGTCTAGAGGGGCCTAGCTGTTTCTTCGTGCGGGGGATTCAGTCTGGTGTAATATGGCTAGAGTTATTACTGCAAGGCTGTGCATTTTTTTTTTTGATTGGATAATTTGGCTGGTTCCTGTTTCTCTGTTTGTGACCTTTGGAGTTTTTAGTGAAATCTTTTGTCTAGAGAAAGCCTCTCTAGACAAACGATTTCACTAAAAATTCCAAAGGTCACAAACAGAGAGCTTTGGGTTGCCTGCCTCTAGTATAAATATGATATTGATACTCCTATCAGTCCCATTACATCAGCACATTCTACTGTGTACAGTGTGATAAGTTGTGAAGGCTCACCCCTTTAGCTTCTCAGCCTTGAATTATCTTCTGTCTCCTCACTTTCTACTAAAAAAAAAAAAAAAAAGAAATGTGCCTCTCCCTACTTCATTTTGCTGCTTGTGCTTAGCAATTCAACTGCATTTAGTTTGCCGCATTTATTACTGCTTATCGGTAGCCTTATTATATTGATGATTATTCTGAATTCCTGCTTTATTTGAGCTGTTCCTTACTGTTGTGATTGCGAGCTAATTTATCACATTTGCACTGTTTTAAAGCAATTTACTGATTAACTATATTACATTGTTATTTACTGCAATTTTATTACAGTTTATGTGTATTTTTTAATACTGTGAGTTCTGTTCTTTTCTCTGTAAGTGGTCAATCTGTGCCTCTTTGTAAGTTTTATTGTGTTCTTAACCTTAAATTTAGTAGCATAGTCTAGATACAGGTTTGTTGCATCTAGAGCTGCAGCTGCACAGTTTTTAACCCTTTTTGAGGTATTTCAGCTACACATTTTCCCTTAGTAGCACTTGTGTGATCACCTAGTAGTACTACTCTTAGACCTTCCACCCCTTTTCCCTCTTAGCTCTCTCTCTGGTCTCTTTCCATCAGTTTCTGAGAAATATGGATGGACAATTTCCTATGTTTTCTCCTGTCAGTATGGTTGATATGGGCATCCTGAAACAGTGTAGCAACTGCTTCATGTACACAGACAACGCTCTACTACTACTACCTAGGAACGCAATTTGTGAGAGATGCAATTACATCAAGAACCTAGAGTCATCCCCAAAAGCCAGTATATTTGGTACTGAGAAGGTAGTCAACACAAACACCACACCTCAAACACCACCCACACCTACACAACACCCCCCCACATATGTGGATGTCTTCAACAAAAACATACCCAAACAAAAGAGACCTCCGGGCAAAAACACACGCAAACTCAACTGCCCTCCACACAATACACATAGTCCACACACCTGTGTCTCACAGCCACTAAGGCCTAAACATAAACCCGACATATCAGTCATAGGAGACTCCATTGTGAGATACACAGATGTGCCCCTCACCAGGCTGGATAAAGAGAAAGTCACTGTTAGTTGTTTGTCAGGTACCAGAATCCACCATATCACCCATGCACTCAAGTCTCTCAGCAGGTACTGTTATGACTCTGTCATAGTCCATGTTGGCATGAATGACTTGAGATGTACCTCACTGGACTATATGAAGAGAGACATGATGAAGCTCACTGAATATGTGTCCCAGACAGGTATATTACTAGCCTTAAGCAGCTTTCTACCATCACCCAGAATAATGCCTCAATATAAACAGAAAATGATTGACTTTAACAATTGGCTGAGTTTCTGGTGTCATTCCAAGGGGATCCAGTACCTGACAGCTTGGGAAGATATGATTGACAAACCACAATGCTTTGCCAGAGATGGCAAGCATCTGTCTCCCTTGGGCTTCAGGCTCCTGGCAAAGGCTCTTGCCACCCCTGTAGGGACCTTTTTTAGGCAATGCTATGAGGTGAAAACTACCAACATGAAAATTTCATAAAAAAGTAAATTAAAGGTCATGCTGCTAAACACGTGGAGTCTAAACATGAAACTGCTCTCATTGCAAGCATTCTTAACCCTAGAAGATGCTGACTTGTGTGCAGTCACAGAAACCTAGTTCAAAGCTCCAGAGAGCACCCCAGCCATACCAAGTTACTCATCCTATCATACATTCAGACCCCAAACCATGTACATCAAAGCAAAAGCAGGTAGAGTTGTAATATATATAAAAGACATACACACCTCCAGGCTGGTCAAGTAGTATGATACACATGAGACATTCCAAGTGCAGTTAACAACTGACAAGACCACTATTCAAATCATAGCTAGCTATAGGCCCCTAACTTTGACTTAAGATGCCCACTCCACGTATCTGGACCTCTTTGAATCTATCAAGATTCAACCCTTTACACTGATCCTGGGAGACTTTAACTATCCTTCCATAGAGTGGAAGAAATACACATGCCAAAACACAAATGCCCTGAGATACCTTGATTTCTTCAGTGCAAACGCCATGGACCAGTTGGTCGACACCCCCACAAGTGGTGAAAATATCTTGGACTTGGTATTAACCAACATGAGTAACCACTGCAGCATCCCTACAGTATCATCATCCCTAGTAAGATCTGACCACAAAGTGGTCACTTTTGAAGTCATCATCTCCCCCGACAACCCCACCCCAGTTAGGGTCAAACCAAAAACTTCTCAAAAGCTGATTACAACTTCCTGAGGGAAAGTATAAACAGCTTCACAGCCCCTCCCCCTCCATAGCAACTGGCACATATGCCCAATCCTATACTAAAGTATTACACAACCATTTATATTGCTGCATGGAATCAGGAATACCCAACAGGACAAAATCACCCTCCTCCTCAAGAAAGAGGAAATCTGTCTGGTGGACATCTGCAATAAATAAACTCTATAATAAAAGGAAAAAAATTGCTGTCCAGGACTGAGAAGGAGCAGGTGCCTAATGGGAAGCAATCTCTCCTTAGCCTGAACAAGGAAATAAGAGCACTAGTGAAATCCTCCAAAGCAAGCTTCAAGTCCAGACTGGCCAGATCTACTAAAGACAGTCATAAGGCCTTCTTCACATATGTCTGCAATCTCAAAGGAAGCACCCAGATCTGCTCAGAACTAGTGGTCAAGGACACCATATACACAAATGTCATAGATATAGCCAACCTTCTTGCAGACAGGTTCAGGGAAAACTTCACCTCTCTGCCCCCCCCCCCCCGATCAGTAAATCAGAACATCTGCAGCACCTGCCCCTCTCCCTTATCTCTAGGGAGCAAGTCATGACTATCCTCTTAAAGCCAATAAAATATAGCCTCTATATCATCCAATAACATCCCAAGCTGCATCTTACATGAACTCAGACAGGAACTTGCAGCACCATTAGGCACCCTATTTAACCAAATCCTGAGAACCAGCTTATTCCCAGTCAAGTGAAGTACCGCCACTGTCATTCCTTTGCACAAAGGTGGAGTGTCCACCGAACCAGGAAATTGTAGACCCATCAGCCTAACTAGCCTGATCTGCAAGGCCATGGAGCTGATTATCATGGACTTCATTAACAAGGACATTGGCAACCTCCATCACTCGATCACACACAGTTTGGTTTCATAAAAGGGAGGTCATGCCTGTTAAATTTGGTCAACTTCTTTGAGACAGTCACTAAAGCCATGGACAAGGGGAAGATGGTGTACACCACCTACCTTGACCTGGCTAAAGCCTTCAATACTATTCCCCACTCAGGTATAATAGATAAACTCTCTCAATTAGGCATCAATCCATATGTTACCTGATGGGTAGCAAACTGTCTCACTGATAGAACCCACCTAATCAATAAAGGGGAAGCCACTTCAAGCAGTAGACCTGTAACGAGCAGTGTACCCCAGGGATCAGTCTTGACAACTCTGTTGTTTGGGATATACTTTTCTGAGGTGCAGACCAAAACCAGTGGGCTATGGCTGACCAGGTTTGCAGATGACTGCAAGCTGGGTGCTGTCATCAATTCCCCTAGTGATGTTGACATCCTTCAGGAGAGTCTCATCCAAACAAATGACTGGACCCAGAAACATGGCCTCAAACTAAATGCAAAAAATGCATCATCATCCCCTTCAGGGGGAGTGAAGTCCTCACAAATTATCACATTAATAAAAGGGTCCTAAGCATGCAATCAGTCGTGAGGGACTTGGGCACCCAGATTGATAACAAACTGACTTTTGACCACCATATTGCCTCCATTGTATGGAAAGCTTTCTACATGGCCCACCTCATTAGTAAGGGTATCTCATCCAGGGACAAGGTGGTCATAACATCCCTATATTCTTCCCTTATAAGACCCATTATTGAATACAATGCCTCTTTCAGCATGTACCTCACAAATCACATGCAGAAGCTGGAGAGACCACAGAGGTTCCTCACCAGGAGAATCCAGGGTATCAAACATCTGCCCTACACAGATAGGCTAAAGGCTCTGCCCCTCTACTCACCCTCCTACAGAATCCTCAGAGGTAACTTCTGTCTGGCATACTAAGCAATCTCAGACCCCCGCCTTAAACTGTGCATTAGTGGCTCACACCACAGACAAAGTCATACTGCAAATATGAGTAAGAACATATTTGAAGTGGTGGCAGCATCACTGAGTTGGAAAGCAAATGTTTGGCCTAAAATGGATTGAAATTTTTGTGGGTGGCCTTGTGCTGTGTAAATGTTTCTCCTGAGTGGATCCTGTTCTACCAAGCACTAGAGTCGCACACAGTCTCACTAGTTATTGTTGGATTCAAACACCCTCCTATTAGTTAACAATGTACAGAACATTGTATCAACAGAAATGTTAAGCACCTGTGCTGCCTGTGGTGGTCCATAGCCACCTGTGGAGGAAGGGTGGTCTGATCCCACATGACCCATGTAGCACCTCATGGGGCTGGAATTTCATTCTTGTTGCAGCAGGAATTATAGTCCAAATGTCACCAAAGAAAAAAGATGGTGGGGGGAGAGAAACAACATAGAAAAATCTCATCAATAACATGTAACTGTAATATATCCCTGTCCATGCATATTCCCACATAACTATTTAGATTCATCATCTACATATGAATGTAATGCCATACATGTGTGTTAAAGTATACACTAATCTCATTAATATTGCACACTGTTTTCTGAATTCATCATACCTGTCAATGAGTACAGTGCCCCTTTTAATATATATCTGACCAGGTATATCCAACAATTGAAATGTCCACTGCGGTTCCTCACTAAATGAATAAAGGGCATAAGTTACATGTCCTGTGCAGAATGCCTAAAGGCCCTATCCCTGTATTCTGTCTCATGCAGGCTGCTGAGGGGAGATCTATGCCTGGCATCCATGTGAAGTAGAGTTCCTCCCTAACCTAATTCAAGTTTACCTTGGATGATTGGATGGGGAACAGGAAATTCATCCCTGATTTGGCACCTATGTCTCAAATGGACATAGGGACCTGTAAATTGTTCATCTCCAAGGCCTCTGCTTACACTTATCAAGGGTACCAGAACTTGTCAGAGATTTTGGATGCAGGGCTAGGCTTAAAACGGTCTTTGTGGTCATTAGCCTAGTAAACACCTGTGACTATTGCATATATGCCTTATTTATTACAACTCATAAAATGTCTATGTAAAATTAATAAAATGTTACTCTAAGTTATTGATTGCAGAATAATAAGCATTTAAGTAATACAGACTAATTGGTGCTACTTGGATTTGAACTTACAGACATCTATATTGACTGAAATATTGGCTAAAGTAAAGTTGTAAGAGTTATTTGTGCAGGTATGCATATACTGAGTATGCATGCTCAAGTATAACTGTATCAAGCAATTATGGACTGATGTCCATAGAACTGATAAAATGATTCCCAAATCAATGCTACTATGAAATGTCTGTCATAGCTGTGTGCTCACTGAGACATGGTTTAAAGGTGAAGAGAGCACACCAGCAGTGCAAGGCTGTAAAGTCTTCCACACATTGAGACCAGCCACAGCACAGACAGGGACTAAAGGTGGATGTGTCTCAGTTTTACATAAAAACATAAATTTACCTCAAGGCTGGTCAAACAAGAGAAAGCACTTGAGCTTCTCCACATTCAGATCACCCTAGGCAAAATCTCATACCATTTCCTTGCAAGCTATAGGTCCCCCTGTATGACCCACATTTGGAGATATCACACACTTCATTTGTGCCAGGCCTGCCCTCATGTAACCCCCTCACATTGTGCGAATGATAATGACTGTACCCATCCCTTTGCACAGTTCTGTGGGTTAGGGTTGCCAATGTCTATTACAGAGAGTGACCAAGTAATACTTGCTTGTTTGTATGCTTGTTTTCATCAGAATACTTGATAACTGTCAATTTGTTGCTGTTGTTGTTATTTTGCTCAAAGTTGTGTTAGTAGTAGTTGTAGTAGTGTGTATTATTACTTTAGTTTCGCTGCTTGCGCAGCCCCCAATGCAGATGATGCTGAGCTTGCCCTGATCCTTATTGGGCTGTCTAACTTGGACAACATATGTCTGATGTACAACAGTGAACAGGCCAATCATGTTTTGGGGCAATCCCTGTTTTCTTTCTACTGTTAAATTTAAACTACTCATTTTTAATTCTCTTTTCATTTGCAGTTATAAAGGTTGTATGTCTATGCCTGATGATCTACCTGTGCAGATGATAATGACATTGCTCTACTTCCTGTGGATTTGTTTGACATGGGGCTGCCTTGGCTTGATGCACAGGTTAGAAACATAATGCAATATGTAGGAACATGATTTCTATCATATTTAAAAGTACCTAAGTTGTGTCTTCCAATATAACTGCATGGCTTATGTTCATTTTTGTGGGCATCCAAGCCATACCTATGCACACCACACTGCATACCTCCCACTGTGAATTACATACTGTTCACTTTCTATTGCTGTTAAAGACGTTGGGATGCACAGCCCCAAAAATTAAGGAATATCCACACTGTTCTGACATTAATATCAAGCAAATTAGAGAGCTATGATGGGTATGTTACATTTAATTAGTTGTCCACTGTGATATACACAGCCCACTACTGAGTTAATGCAGCCACAGTAAAATCTCATGATTAACAACATGTGTACCATGAGACCATCAAGACTCTTCCAGATATATATTAGGCATGTGCTTATAATCATGCATATAACATTGTTAGGCATATCCACTGAGAACACTGATACATATAGGAGTATCTGTGCCTATAAACAAATTTATATGTGTCTGTTGGAGGTTATCCATACACATACAGTATATAAGTAGCACACTAGTAAGCCACTTGTCATAAATAACTACATGTAGGTATTCCACCACACATCCAGTATTTACAGCTACCTGAGAACCCCTTTAACACTATTGTGTACAATGTCCATGGGCAGTGTACCATACTAATGTTCGACACATTATCATTCACAAGTGTCCCTGTATGGAAATGTAATGATACCCTGACTACAGTAATATGGTGTAGTATAGTAACTTATGTATGTGAGTTTATTTTCATTTAAGACTACCCTTTCTTGACACTTAAATCATCAACTCATACCATAGAGAGTAATAACTAAAAACAAGTGTTTTTTGAAAGGGGAAAGTCTTTACATCCCCTGTGTGGATTGGTGTGGCTCCTCCACACTCCTGCTACTTCATATATACTAACACTGAAAACACACAGCACTGTAGAAAAGGTAAAACTTTCTTAACTCCATGGTTTGGTGTTCTGACATTAAACTCCCTTACTTGCCTTCTTACACAAATACATTTGGATGCAAATGTAAACATGTTCATAAAATTTATTTATTTATTTATGTATATGCATTTGTTTACCAGGAAGGCACACTGGGCCTAGGCGAGCTCATTTTCAGTGGAGGCTTGGGGTGAAAAGCTCCACATAGATTAAACAATACATAATATGAAATAACATAATACACAGTATTTACAGTTACAATACATATAATAGTATCAATAATACAGTATGGAGTATTTACCTATACAGTACATGATACTATACAGTAAAATAGATCATAGTGGTCAGTACAACCAAATGGGAGGGTTGTAGTTGAGCCATTTACACTGTGCAGTGCAATTAACAGCATTGTTCGAGGTAGTACAAATAGAATATCAGTTTTATGAATATTAACTCTTGGAGGTTTGTAGGCATGAGCAGTTGTGAGATATAAAAAGGCAGAGCAAGTGCACATGTGGTCAGTTGTGGTATGTGAGAGATGGAAAAGTTATGCAAGTGTAGAAATGGAATAAGGTATGGGGTTATAGAGGAAGGATACAGGATTTGGAGAGTATTATGTTGGCACATTTGCATAGCCAGAGAGAGGAGAGGTGTTGTCTGAGGGACTTCTTAAAGAGAACTGGATTGCTAATATTTCTGATTGAAGGTGGGAGGGTATTCCATAGTTTTGAGACAGTGAAAGAGTAAAGCATCTGACTGCTGAGATATTTGTTTTTTCAACTTTAAGCAGCAGAGGTCTGTTAGGGTGATATATAGACAGTGAAGAAGAAAGACAAGGGCAATTTGATGATTTGTATATACATTTATGTGCAGTAGTTACGTTTAAATAATTGAGACAGTGTGGAAGTTCTAGTCAATTTAGTTGACATAGTGATGAAGAGTGATGGGCTGAAAAATGTTACATTTGTTGCAAATTTAGCAATCTTATTGTAGCAAGAGTCATGTTTGGTTTTCAGAGGGGACTGAATGTTGGTAAGGATAGAGGCACCATATAATAGAGATGGATGCAGAAAGGATGATGTTAGAGTCTGTTTTTGTGGTGTGGTTAAGGAAATAGTTGTGTCTATAGAGGATACGCAATGTTTGATGTGTTTTTATGATGTTACTGTGGATATGGAGGTCAAATGTTAGGTTTTCATCTATAATGACATCTAGTAGTTTCATACTTGGAACAACCTCAATGATAGTGTTGTTTTGGAAATGGACATCAAAATCATTCTTGTTAAGGGGGTAGTTTTTTGGGGGGTGAATATTAATAGTTTAGTTTTATTTGAGTTTAGGGTGAGATGGTTATTGGACATCCAAGTTTCGTCTGATGTTAAGGCATTTTGGGTAAGACATTGTTGCTCAAATATGGATTTTGCAGTGCAGATGATAGCAGAATCATCTGTGCATTGGATGACTGTGCCTTGAGTAAGAGTGGTATGGAAGTTGTTAATGAAAATGCTAAATAGGAGGGGGCCTAATATGGATCTCTCGAGTACACCAGTAGTTATGTTAAGGAAAGGTGAGAAGGAATGTTGCCATTTGGCAGATTGTTGCCTATTGTGAGGTAGTTTGTGAACCAGTTTAGAGTTGGGGGTGAAATGCCTACATTGGAGACTTTGGTGAGAAGTGGATGGAATGCAGTATTGAAGGCCTTAAGATATCAAGAAAGGGTGAGGAGACAATGTAACCAGCATCACAGGCCCTATTTACTGTGTCCATAAAGGAAATGAGAGCTGTGGTAGTACTTTGACCTGGCCTAAAACCATACTGAGTAGGAGAAAGGATTTGGTTTTGAACCTGATGCCTAAGAAGCTGAGTGTGAACACATTTTTCTAATATTTTGGAGATAGGAGAGAGAGAATAGTGATGGGTCAGAAACTGGAGATGCCCGAGTTATTGCAGCCTTTATGAAGAGGGAGAACATATGTTTTTCCAGATATGTGGTACATGGGACCCCCGAATTGATCTATTAAGGAGTATGTTGATGATGTAGGCAATGGAACTTGCAGACAATTGTAGGAATTCTGCTGGTAAGTTGTCAGGTGCATTAGTGCAAGGTATGAGTTTATGAAGGAGTGTTTTTTTTATTTACAATGGAGGTCGGTATAGGTGAGAAGGGAAAAACTAGGTAGAGAGAATGTCGAGGAGTATGGTGAAGATGGCTCAGCTGGGTAGATGTTTGTTTGTGGGAAGGTGGTGGTAGGCTTAACTATGCTATCAATAAAATATGAGTTAAAAGTGAGGCTATCTCAGTTGATGTTTTATGTGGATTAGGGCAAGGATGATTATTTGAGCCTGGATGAAGTAAGGAATTGATTGCACCCCAAAATTTCTTTGTGTTTTTGTTTATTTTGGTCATGAAGACTTTGGAAGTGTTCTTTTTTATTTTTAATGACTAGTCATTTTACTTGATTGCACAGCTGTTTGTACTGAATGAGGTCAGAAAGATTTATATTTTACTGCCAAACTTTACATGATTTGTCCCTAGCGATCATGATTTGCTTTGTGGGTTTGGTAAGCCAGTTGGCATGATTCGTCTTTAGTCTTTTTGACAAAGTGGGGAGAAACTATTTAAGATCCTAAGGAAAGCTGAATTGAAGAATTCAACAGCATCTTTGAAAGGGAGAGATTTTTAATGCTGCCCAGTTGATACTTTAAGATTTCATTAAAGGTGGTAGGGCAGAAGTGAGATAAATCTCTGGTCTGCTTAAACTGGTGTTTACTTAGTGGTGAGGTAGTTTTATGTACTATAAAGGCTGGTAAGTGGTCACTAATACTATTTGGTATTGTGCATGAGGAGGAGATTTTTTTAGGCTCAGAAACCAAGATCCAATCCAGGATTGAGCCTTTGCCACTTTTATTGCTAAGTCTAGTTATATTGATGGTTAGCTGGGTGTAGTTATATAGGTTAATCTTGGTGGAAGGATGCTGATTAGAGATATCAAGCCAGTTAATATTAACATCCCTTAAGACGATTGTTTCATTTTTAATATTATTAGATGTGCAGGAAAGGACATCTTCTAGTATAGGAATGTTATTGCCTTAGGGGATATATAGGATTACAGCACAAAGGTTTTTACAGTTATTCAGTTACTAGTATCACTGCCATGGGGAATATTGTGAGTTTCCAGCATGCAGGTTGTGAGAAAAAGTGCCACCCTCTTTGTACAATGTTAGTGGAGTAGTGCGTGTACACAGGTAATGTGCCAAGTGTAACTGATAATTATATTGTTGACTGCAAGGTTCTGAAGTTTTTCAGATATATTGGAAAGTACATTTATATCGGCTATATATCAGTTAGCAAAATGGCTATGTGCATAGAAATGCCTGTAAGATAGTCAGGGGTGTCTTTCTGTGGTGTGTATGGGAAATGGAAGTAACCTAGCAAAAATGGAAATTGGGTAGCTGGTGTTCCGGGTTGTGTGTTCTCCAAGAAAATGAAAACTAACACTAACAACTAATACACAAATAAGTTTAACCTTCTTATGCATACACAATAAGCAAACATTCAACAGACTCAGATCACACACACACACACACACACACACACACACACACACACACACACACACACACACACACACACACACACACACACACACACACACACACAAACACACACCATACCTCTCAACCTCTTGCTGGCAGAAATATGGACAAACCACAAAATAATGGAGGGATTAAGGCCCCAAAATAGAGACAGATTTTAAATATTGCTCTCCTAAACTTAGAAAATTGCTAAAATAACAGGATTTGTGTTAGCATGCATTTTCTGAAGGACATGAGGTCTGAAACTCAAATGTATTTCGTTACTTACTGGCTTGAATCCTCAGTAACTTGCCAGAGAACTACAAATTTTATGCAGAACAGTCTAAAAATATAAGGCAAAAATCCGAACATTTTGCAAAAACCTGGACAGTTGAGAAGTATGATACATACGGATGCACTTTATAATCTCGAAATACTGAAATCTCAAATTTCAGTATCCCAAGACTATAACGCCGAACAGTCACAATACTGAAACCCCAAAAGTGTGAAATTCAAAATCACAGCTTTTAAATAAACCCACCACCACACAAACAAACATACACATACCTTCCTCCCCACACTAGAACAAACCAACAAAACACACACATACACAACAACACAAAGGCATACACCTAACCTACATATAAGCAGGGGGGGCAAGCCCCCCTGCAGCCCCCACACCCCCGCTACTTATATTTACTAACTCTGAGATCACACTAAAAAGACAAAGACAATAAATCCACCACTACATACTCTATATTCCCCTTGCACAAACACACATCACATACTTACAAACACCATCACTTTCAACAGATACACACTCATACTCTTACCTACCTACCCTAACCTACACTTAAAACTGCCCAACACACTCACATACATTCAAATCTCTACCCAAAACCATTAAATCTTTGACACTAGATTTCTCAGGCTTCGAGCAGTCTTTGGATCTCATTTATGTTTGTTAAACCAAAAACATTTATGTAATTTCCTCATATGATTTTGTCTTTTATGCTTTTGGGTATGATAGCTCCCCAGGATTATGTCCCCAGGAATATTAATGTCTGTAGAAGGAACTCGGGCAGTATTAAGGTCTGGAGATACAGAGACAGTGTAATGGAAATCATAACTTCGGTCTAACAGTCTAATTAGTATTGTTTAAATATTGTACTTTTTGTCATCAACATTGTTTATGTTATGGTCTTGGATATTTTGTGATGCTGTAGCTGTTTTCTGAACATTACTTATACCCTGCTATACTTGATCACCTGAAAACCCAATTCCTTATTCTAGAAATAGGTAAGATAATCTACCCGTGATGCTTCAGGAAGAAAGTCAAAGAAATCTGCTAAATATTCATCCTGAATGTGGCACAGTATGGATTATACCTCTCTACTGTCCTCATTACTTATACCTTCATTACCTGGGACTACTTTGGTAGCTGTTGTTATATGCATTTCCAATTTTGGGGTGTTGTCTAAAGTCTTGCAACATCAGCATCCATTCTTAGCTGGATCCTCAGCTGACTGCTCTGACCAACCTCTTTTGGAACCAATCAGTACTTTCAGGTTTGAGATTGTGGAATAATTCTTCAGTCTTGGAAGTTATCTTGGCCCACCTAGTTTTAAGTATTTGTAGGTTAACTGAATTTGGAAATGAAAGAAACAATGTCAAAATTAGCTTGTCTGACATATTTTTTTTACTAAATGTTTATATAAAAATAATACCTAGCTGTCTTATATACTATATTTATGTAGATTTTATCTTTTTATCATATTTATTATTTTATGTATTTATTTAGTTTCATGTTTGAAATATATATATAGATAGTTATTTTATTTGGGTCTGTATCACTTAATCGAAAGTTTAATTCATTGAACCTTTATTCATTGACCACTATATGTCGAACGTCATTTCAGTGATCAATGAAATCTTTCCAAGGGTAAGGAAAAATTTGGCCAACACCACACCACAACTTCACCCTTTTCCCCACTATAGTGCAATCTCAAAGTTAATATATATATATATATATATATATATATATATATATATATATATATATAGTTAGGGGGGGTGGGGTCTATGTTCCAGTGTGCCTTTGGCCAAGTGACTTATTACCCTGGGAAAGATTTTGTCATTCGCTGAAATGACATTCAACATATAGTGGTCAATGAATAAAGGTTTGCTGAATTAAACATTCGATTAAGTGATATAAACCCATTTTATTCTTATAATTCATTGGCTACAATACAAAATAATTGTTATAATGCAACACGGCTATGTAAATCAATAAAAATCTTAGCAATTAAATCTTTGCCATGTACTCCTTAAAAAATAAAATGCACTTTCTTGACTCATATTATTGTCTACAGCACCCTTCTGAATATTAGATTTTACTTAACTCTTAAGTACATTTAACACACAAATTATAAAGAGGATTTTTTTTACTAACTTAATTATTGCTAACTTGATATGAAAACATTTATTGTCTATATTACATAATCAAACTTTTAAAAGTTCAAACATTATATGGTCGACACCATATGATCGAACATTTAAAAGTTCAAAAATGTAATAAAAAAAATAAACCAAAGAAAAAAATGTACCTGTTTAAGCTGGGGGACAACCCCCCCTGCACCCCCACACCCCATGCTCTTTAAATATACCAACTCCGAGTTTGCACTACAGTGAGGAAAAGGGAAGTCTTCCCATTTCGCATTGTACGGAGATCTCCATTGAAACATTCAAACTTTTAAATGTTCGATCATATGGTGTCAACCATATGACATTCGAACATTTAAATGTTCGACAAACTGATATATACCCAAACATTTCTGATGAGTCACAAACCAAACTACCCATATTTATGTTTTGAATTATTTATTTTACTTTGTTTACCAGGGCAGAACACTGATCACTACAGACCATTTATAGGCACAGCTTGGGTGAAGAGACTCACAAAAAAAAAAAAAAATAGAACAAATTCAATAGAAAACAGAACACATTCACAAACACAGAGTAATCACAAAAGGTAGAGTAATCCCAAAGACAAGTGATACAATATGTAAATAATATACTATCTATCATTTTCTATTTGTCAAAATCCCACTATTGGTGAAGTATTAACACTAAAACCTATATGCCTTTGCTGTTTCTTTTAGTTCCAGAACAAAAGGCCTAAACTATTTCTTGAAAGAAGAATTTGAAGAAAAGACTACTCATGCCCTTGTACCTTGAATTCTAATTGAAATAAACTCTTTGTATCAAGTGTCAGCCCTGCCAAATCCAGACCCTACATCTGTTAACCAGATACAGCATTCTCTGATTTCTACCAAAGCACAGGCAAAATGCAAGTTACCATGCTCAAAACCAACAGGTCCCTTGTTCATGATTTCCATTAATGGGTGCCAATTGCCTGAACCCACTGTCTTACCCCTTGTGACAGAACAATTTACTAGAATACCTATAGATGCCTAGAAATACTCCTATGAGCATAATTCATCCACATACAACATACTCATTAGCCCAGTAATGTTTCTTCTATCAGTAAAATGTCTTAACACCACGGAACTGTGGTAAAACCCATGCTTGCTTGACATACTTAACAACAAGTCCCCAAATGCTAACATAGCACAGTTAGTACATATAGCTCACTGTAAATAAGAGAATTGCACTAAAACAAAAGAAAACTTCATCAGGAGTTCTAAATAACAATAACCCTCAAACCATCAAATGACAAAAATGGCTCAAGTAAGACTCTTATCTCCCAATAAACACTCCCTGGATAAAACGACAACACTGGAAAGATAAAAATGTTCAGTGAAATCTTTAAGCTTTTAGCATTAATAATAAGTGAGTTTTGGCTTTTGGCTTGACCAGATGAAGATGAGGGGACGATGACTTCTGATATTTAGAGATGCAATATTGATATCTAGAAGTTTGTTGTGCTTCTTTGAAAATATAGAGCCAAGAGAAAGTCATTAACAGTATTGTAGCTTGGTCATGTAGGCTGTGTGTTAACCTAGATTAAACAAAAGTTGTGAAGGTAGTCTAAGAGGTCAACGTCATAGGCCCCTAAAGAATATACATAAAACTCTTGTATTATTAGAAGTTTTGGTTACCTAGAAATAAATATGCAAAGCTGTTTGAGACAACTGATGAAAAAGTGAGGTAGGAAAATTTGTGAGAAGTCTACAACAGTCAAAGTTACTGTAGAATGCTGATTAAAAAAGAGCTCAGTAATAAGCAAGTTTGGACCAAAATTACAAGTATTACATGAAGTAGCAATCACTAAACAGCTGAGAAAGGTTCTAAGTAAAATGAAGCAATCCCAGACAATTCAAGAACCATACACATGGCTATGTGATTTGGGAAGTGGGGGTGAATATTGAGTGTATCAGGTATGAACCTGGTTCACAGATGTATGCCATGGTTAGGTTATTCTATAGTATTCAGGCATGAAGGTATTCTAAATTGTGCATTCCACTCATATTTAGTAGGCCAAAGCTGAGAAAGAAGTTGCTGGTTTGTTGTTTTCATGAGCACTTGGAGGTGATTGGTGGTACAGATGGATGTTATATTCTGGACATGGCTTAGACTCAATGTCGGTATATAGAATTGAGTGTTTCCTTTTGCAGTCTGGAGTAACAGATGAGGAGATGGATTTTGTTGAGTGTGTAGTAGTTGTGAAAGCAAATTCTTAACAGTAAAATGGATTAGCTTAGGATAATTATTGTAAATGGCCATGTGATATGTAAACAGTGTGAGAGAAAATAGAACATTGTTGCATGCATAGGGATTATATAAGACATGAGTTGAATGTAGTAGTCATGTTGCCAAAAAGGAATAATAATTTTGGTAATGGAAGTAACATTAAACAAGAATTATGTAGTGGTAGAGCTCAGCTCCCACCCACTTTAAATGCCTCCTTCTCTACGTAGTGTTGTACTCTTCTAGTCTCCAAGCTGCAACCATGGAATTGCAAAGTAAATAGAAGAATGATGATATTCTGAGCTGAATGTGAACAATGTCACCTACTCTGAGGTTGAAGATACAGCTAACACACTGGCCAATAAATGTAGCTCTAACTTTACCCCTGTCCTATCCATCTGTCCCTCAAGATGGGATCCATACTAATGCACGAACGGCAGTTTCACCAAAAGTGAAACCGCAGATCATACATTCGCGAAAGTGCTTTCCACCAAAAAAAACACTTTCACGAAAGTATGATAAGATATAGGGAAAATCAGGGGGGAATGGCTGTTGCTGAGATCGTAGTACAGTGGGAACGAGGGAATATTCCCTTTTCCCCACTGTTGTGCAATCTCGGAGTGAGAATTTAAAAGTAGGGGGGGTGCAGGGGGGCTTTCCCCCCTGTGTAAATGTTAGTTATGTGGTTTTTTTTTTGTTTATTTTGGGGACTTTAACGGAAGTGCTTTTTTGGTTAAAAGCACTTTTGCTAAAGTGTGTTTAGTGAATGTGGATTTGGACTATTGAACTTTCGTTCAGTAGTCCTAGATCCCTCAAGATATACCTGAATCTGGCTAATCTCCAACCTTCACACAAGATCAAGTCCTAAAGGTGCTATTAAAAGTTAAAAATATTGCAACAATGGGTCCTGACAATATCACTAGATGCATCTTAATTAGCATGAAGCATGATTTAGTCGCCCCCGCCAACAACAATGTTCAGTTTAAGCCTCCACAATAGTTTTGTACAAAACAAATGGTGTACAGCTACAGTCATTCCCCTGCATAAAGAAGGACCTTTCACTTACCCAGGCAATTACAGACACATAAATCTGACCAGCTTCATATGCAAAGATTGGAAAGACTCATCATGGAATTAATTAATAAGGACATAGGGAACTTTCAAACACTTGACCTATCTCGGTTTGGATTTGTCAAGGCCAGGTCATGCTTACTCAGCCTCACACTTAGGCATAAAAGAAAAGCTAAATAAACTGGGAATAAGCCCCTCTGCCACCTGTTCGATTTCTAACTGGCTCACAGGTAGGATGCAGATAATCAGATAAGAGGAAGTTACCTCCACAAAGAGACCAGTCACCAGTAGATTCCACAGGGTTCTGTGCTGGGACCTTTTCTGTTTGACATCTATTTTTCTGAACTAAAGTCCTAGGCTGACTAAGTTTTCGGATTACTGCAAGCCAAGAGCCATCACTGAACACTCAAATGACTTAGTCATCCTGTAGGAGTGTTTGTCTCAAATAAATAACTGGTGTCAAAATCATGGTCTGAAACTAAATGCCAAAAAATGCACTGTTGTATCCAGTGGGAAGTCATCTACTCCACAGATCTATCACGTTGACAATATTTCCCTAAGAGTTGACCTAGTTGCTCAGAATTTGGAAACTTATATGGACAGTGACCTAACTTTTGAGCAACATGTGTCTATTGGTTTAAACAAAGGGATTGTGTCTAGATCTAGGGATGATATTGTTCCCCTTTACTTAGCCAACATTTGGCCAGACATTGAAAATAATGCCCCCTTTGGCATGTGTCTTTCCAGACAGGTAAAACTGGAACACCCACAAAAATTCTTTACTAAAAGAAAACAAAGCCTAAACAATGTGTCCTTTATGGACCAACTCAAAGCCCTGTCACCAAACTTGGTGTCCTACAAATTGCTAACAGGATTTGAGATGGCCATTGCAGTTTATATGATTTAGGCTTTTCATATTCTTGGTGAGAAAGCATTGTGGTCATTCAAGCTGTGTTGTGTTTGGATATGTACATTTTGAAGTGGGCATTATACGCAATAATCGGTCTAATAAGTGCTGAATACAGTGGATTGATCACATCCTTGGACAAAAATGCCATACCATTATTAGTAGGCTGTGCAATGAAAAAGGACTTTCTTACAACAGTGAATACATGGTAGTCAAAGAACAGCTTGTTGCTCACATAGGTACCCAGGTCACTAACTACCAGAATGATTTTTGGGGGAGGGGTTGTTTTCGATGTGATAGTTACAGGGGATGTCATGCTTGCCAAAGGAGATTATTATACATTTTCTTGGCAGTTATTTTTAGTCCCTGGTTATGACACCAGCTATTTCTTTGGGAAAAAGCCCTGTTGGATGATCTTGGTGTCCTCTGGAGAGTTGATGATGGCACCAAGTATATAGCCATCTGCAAACTTCATCAACCATAGCCCCTTAACATTAACTTTGATCTCTAAGAAGTAAATTTCAAAGAAGTGTGGCCTTAGCACTGAAGCCTGGAACACACTGCTAGTGACAAGTCTTTTGGAGGAAGTAAAGTCACTTACCCTAATTTCCTGGGTTCTGTTTGTGAGACAATTTGCTATACAATGAGTTACATAGGGATTAATATTTAAATGGGAAAATTTATCAACAATACCTGAGTGTGGGAAAGTGTTGAATGTCTTTATGAAGTCTAAATGTGAAGTGTCAGTAGAACTTTCCATTATCCATTACTTCAGTCACCTTTTTGAAGAAGTCGACGAGGTTAAGCATGCAGGATCTGATCTTGGAACAACAGAACTGCTTTGCATCAAGACTTTTAGGTTACCTATACCATTATTTATTATTTCCATAATGATTCTATCCATAGGCTTACAGATGAGACTTGTTAGATGTATAAGTCTGTCATTACCCAGGTCTATTGAAGCCCCACCTTTGTGCAGGGGGCTTGGCTGTCGCTATCTTCAGTTCATCTTGCACAAAGTCTGTTTGAAAACTGATATTGAACAGTCACTGTAGAGGGTTTAACATGATCTGTTTCAGGCTGGTCAGCAGGCAGCCTAGTATGTCATCCAGCCCCATAGAAGCAGTGTTCTTGGCCATGGAAAGTGCTTTGAGGACTTATTCTTGTGAGATTCAAGGGAAGGGGTGTAGAAGCTGTTATGGAATCTGGGAATGTAGTGAAAGATAGAAGAAGATTAGGTTAGAACTAAAATTAGCACCTAGTAGATTCACTATGTCCTCAGAATCGGAGTATGTGATATAATTTACTATTTGTTCTACAGTGATGGGCATTGCTTCTGAGAAGGCTTTATGGTTTTCTTTGGCTTGAATGGACATTTTTCGCTCAGCCTAGCTTTGGTTGATTTGATCAGGGACCAGAGTTCCTTGTTAAGCTTAACAACAGTATTTTGATATATTGAGAGTTAACATTTATTACTGCATGCAATGAGTTTTGTTTTTCTTTTATTGTAAAACCTTTCTGTATATGAGTTCCAGTATAGGGGTTGTTTTTACATTTGGCATTGTATTTACATCATGAGGACAGATGCATCTATGCAGTTATTCACATGTTCATAGAATTTGTTGGTAAAGGATTTTGCATACACAATGGTGTCATCAGATTGTGGAAGGATGTTGAATTTACCTAGGTCATCACTCAGTTTTTTGTAGATCAGTCTTCACATAATGTCTGAATACTGAGATATTTGAAGATGCTCCTAGCTTCAGACAAATGGTGAATGTCACTTATTTATGGTCTGGTTTGACTTGGAAGGAAGTTACACCAGGTAGGGAATAGAGCTGTCCCATATTAGTGGGGATCAAGTTTCAGAATTTTAACTCCCCTAGTTGGGGTGAAGACTAAGTAGTCCAGAGTGTTTGCATTTATGAACTTCGAAAATCTCTGAGCATACACGTTGGGGGTTGTATAAGTTCCCAAGTTGATAGATAGGTAATTGAAGTTCCATAGGAGAATGATATTGGCCTAATGCACAGGGACTCCATACTAGACAGGTAGGAGTTATGGGTTAAGAGGAGCATAGAGAGGATCCTACAGTTAGCTATGGTGTGATAAGGGGGTTTGTTAATGGTACATTGGATGTGTAGGAGTTCCAGGTCATTATCCTGTCCCATGATCCTGGTGGAGAGATTTTGTTTTATGACTATAGAGACACCACTGCCTTTAGTGCCTTTGTTTTGTGCAGTGGACCTGAACATCTGGCAGATTTTTGCTGAGGCTCCAAGCCCTGGACAGCAATACCTTTATGTTATCTGGATTCTATATTGTTAAGTTACATGCTTTGAAAGACTGACATTGCCTAAAAATGCATTATATGGGTGGACAATGTTTTAGGCAATATACAAAAGCCTTGGAAAGATGGGTAGAAGCCATCCCTGAAAGCAGTATGAACCTATCAATCTTCATATGCACAAAAAACACATAGGAGCTGCGATGTACGGTAGTGAGTGAGTGAGCCACTAGAAGTAAATAATAGCATTTATTTAAATTAGAAAAACATATGGCAACGGTGGACTATACCATGGTCTGGAAGAAACAACTGTCTGTTTCTAAAATCAAGTAATGACACAGAGTCTACAATGGATAAATTGATGAAATTAAAGTAGGTAAATCAAATGTAAAAAGTGCTATACTCTTCACACAAATTACAGGTGTAACTTGTGTTTTTACAGCACTTATGGATACATTTCTAGGCACCTTATCACTACTCCACAAGTTCACAAGATGACAGTACTTCTTTTGATATTTCAGTTCAGCTCCCTTCTTTGAACTTGTGTGTGTGTGTGTGTGTGTGTGTGTGTGTGTGTGTGTGTGTGTGTGTGTGTGTGTGTGTGTACATCTGTGTGCATATGTATCTGGCTTTATTTCTATGTAATAAGACTGTGCCTATTGTACTAGATGACTGTTGCATTACATTTTTGGTTACACAATTACAGAATTTATACCTCAACCAAGCACTTTTGACCTACAAGAACAAGGATGAGAAATGGCACATTTTAGTCTTTATTTCAATCTTTCATTAGTATTTTTTTTTAAATTAATCTTCATTAGCTATGCAGATGCAGTCAACAAATGCATTTTTAATTGGAATATCGCAATGAATTATATTTGAAAGCTAGCGTTTTTAGTGATTCAACCTGACTATAATCTATATATATCTGTAAATACTATTTAGAAGGTATGTGTCAAGACTTAAAATAAATTTCTAATTAAAGATTAAAATCTGAGTGAGTGATGTGAGCTGCATTAGAAATGATGAACATGATATATGAATATGATTAATCATTCTTTAAAACATTTTTGCATATATGGCAGTATTTTAGCACTTCCAAATTCATTGGAAAACTATGCAGCAGATGGGCTATGTGACTGATAGTATAATAATTGAACTGTCATTAAAAGTGTACATAGTTCTAATTTTCATCCTTGCATTTCCACTTATATTCTGTAATTCTCTAGAGAGTGAATGGTTTTGCCTATATCAGCAGATAGATAATTCATTTCCCACTGACTTCTTTTACTCTTGTGTTGTGATTTGACATCCCTATAATTGCAAAAGAGAGGCTTATTCAGTGCTTGTAGTCGAAAAGTGTGACAGGTTCCAGTGACAGTTTCCTCAGCATCATAAAGAAGCAGATATGCATTATAGAACAGGTAACTTTTTTCGTAGAAGCAAATGTGTATATGCACGCGTGCGCGCGCACACACACACACACACACACACACACACACACACACACACACACACACACACACACACACACACACACACACACACACACACACACACACACACACAAACACACTCACTTTTTGTATCAGATTCATAAGACAGTGTATTGGTTTATGACGGGTATATAATTGTGTTTTATGGTTATAATATCATTGTAAAATGTATGTTATGGAGAGAAAATACAACTGATGATCATTAATTCTGCCTTATACAAACACTTACACTGCACTGCAAAATATATCAATATACCAAATTGTACTGAGCAGCTGGGTATCGGATACTACAGACAGAAGAAAGAGGCAAAGAATCAGTGCTTTGTATATTAATTATGGTATATACAAAAGTAAGCAAACAGTAGAGAACATTACTTGTAAACTTAAAGGACTTCCAGTGGTCCAGAGTGTTGAGAGTAAATATATTATAATTTAACTATAAAGGCAGAATATTGGAAAATGTTTGCATCATCTTGGTCCAGTCCAAAACATGCATTTTAACTACTTTTACACATGCTGACTGCCAGTAGCAGATGGAATGTCTTTGCTATTTCATGTTGCAGATTAGATGACAAAGACTGCAAGATCTCAATCACATTACACCTGGGGGTGTGGTAAAGCAATCAAGAATGTCAAGTGGAACACAGAAGGCAATTGCTGGTTTCATGATGTATTTGGAACTTCAGACTGTTTATATTACTGTTTATATTACTGTTTTACATATTAGGAAGTGAGAAATGAGAGCAATTATACTGAGGTATATCTGATGGTCTGCTCAGTGATTTAAGCTTGGTGCACTGGTTCTTTTCCCACTTCACCACAGATGCAGAAACACCAGTCAGCCTAAGGCCTGCTTATATGGAACATGAGCAACACAAGTTCTATAAAGAAGTGTTGACAACAAGGCACTAGCTACACTTACTACTGTTAACTTTGTGGTATATTAGGAAACAGATTTGTAGAGATCACTTTTGCCATGAGTCTTCTCCACAATGAAGATGGGTTGGTTATTCAGATTTGTCTACTCCAGTCTATGAGTACATCACACGTTTAAATGTAGAGACCACCTTAGTGCTGCTGCATTGTGGTGTGAAACTTGTGTATTATGACTATATGTACCATGCAGCAGACTTTTAGAAAGAAAAGGCACTTATTCAGTGCTTGAGAAACTTTGTGTTAGCTAATTAATGCTAAACGTTGCTACTAGGTTGTAATGCATATCAGTTAAGGAAACAATTTGATCTAAGTTACAAAGAGCTAGTATACTGCCATATAAGTGCACAACAAATAATCTCATTTTTTTCCCTTAGAGCTACCCCATGAAATTCAAGAGGAAAGCAGATTAAAAATAATAATAAAATTGGACCCATATGACATCATTAAAATAGCAAGTATACTGTTCTTACACAATCTGTAAGCTCAACACAAGGTAACAATGGAACCACTTCAATTGATGTTATCCTGGTCAATGTGAAAATAGATTTGCATGGAACAGTTCATGAATCAGTACAAATACTTTGATCAAAGTAAAATATACTGTTAAAATAATCATGCAATGATATGCTAATCTGTGTTTATGGTATATGAATTACATTAGTTCCATACATGTCCCACTGCCTGCTTGAATGTATTTGTCTCAGGATTCAGTCTGTGTTAAACCTTTACATGGATTCTTCTCTTCTGAGTATGAGTCTGACATCAAAACAAGAACCATTCAAAATAAGAAGTTATGTACCTACCATAACATTCAATGTTAGTTGTCTTCTTCTCGCCTTCTTTCTTGCTGGATGGTTCGGAGCCGATCCTCGGCTCCGACTCGGCCAGTACTAAAGCTTGAGAGCTAATTCCACCGGCTCGAGGCTCCCCATATCCCACAATGCTAGGCAGTAACTCCTCATATCTCGTTTGAAGCTAGGCCAAGCAAGAAAAAGGGCTCCATAACATGGAGAAGGGTAATCCACCTCTATAGGGCTGACTGTGAGGTGACTTAAACCTAACAGAGGAAATATAGAGGTGGTAAATAGTGGGAGAAAGGATTAGAGAGGTCACAAAACAATCTCCTCTAGGTCTGTCCAGGCTAGGGGGAAGGAGGGTGGGATGCAAGAAAGAAGGCGAGAAGAAGACAACTAACATGGAACGTTATGGTAGGTACATAACTTCTTAATGTTAAGTTGTCTATCTCGCCTTCATTCTTGCTGGATGGGACCGTGTCCCTAGCACCTTGTCCCGGGTGGCCTATCGGAACAGACTCTTGAGAACAGTGGAACCAAAGTTGGCATGGTCTCTGGAGGCTATGTCCAACTTGTAATGAGAAATGAAGGTATGAGGTGAAGCCCAAGTCGCTGCTGAATAAATAGAATCAATAGGAAGCCTATCCTGAAAGTCTATGGATGTGGCTAATGCCCTTGTAGAGTGAGCTCTAGGCTTAGAGGGCAATTGTTGGTGTCTGATCTCATAAATAAAGGTAATCGTAGAAGTAAGCCATCTTGAAAGTGACACTTTGGAGACTGGAAGGCCCATCTTGCCTTCCACATAGGAAACAAACAGTTGGTCTGTTTTTCTGAACTGTTTAGTCCTGTCTAAATAATAGCTTAGTTGGCGATGAACATCTAAAGAGTGCAATTTTTGTTCTGACCTGTTGCCATAATTGGGGAAAAACACTGGGAGATCAATAGTTTGATTCAGGTTTGTTTGAGAGGCTACTTTAGGCAAAAAAGATGGATTGGTACGCAAGGCTACTCTATCTTTGTGGAAAATTAGATATGGGGGACGACAGCACAGAGCATGAAGTTCCGAAACCCTTCTAGCCGAAGTGATGGCTATTAGAAAAAGCGTTTTCCAAGACAGCAACTTCATAGCACATGAAGCTGCAGGTTCAAAGGAGGGTAGAATCAAAGATGCTAGAACCAAGTTCAGATCCCATGGAGGAGGTGGATCCTTGACAGGGGGCTTAAGAAGAAAGACTCCTTTCAGAAAGGCTTTACAGAGTTTGTGGGACATGATAGTAGACTCTGACACTCCCACATGAAAATTAGATATAGCCGCCAATTGAACCCTGATAGTAGAAGGAGAAGAGCCTGCTTGGAAAAGCTCAGCTAGGAAATCCAGAATGGACTGAATGGGAGCAGTAAAGGGGTCTATTTCCCTGGATACTGCCCATAAAGAGAAACGTTTCCATTTGCTGCTATAAATCTTCTGGGTAGAAGACTTATGAGAAGCTATCAAAATATCTCTAACTGAGTGAGATATTAAGGGAAGCCTGGCTAAGGTTGGAATTGGAGGAACCACGCTATGAGGTTCAGAGAAGAAAGGGATTGGTGCAGTTGACCTGATTGATGGATCAAGAGATCTGGAACTGGGTCCAGATGCCATGGTTGTGCCAAAAGGTAACGATGAAGAAAGGGAAGCCAAACTTGTTGAGGCCAATAAGGGGCAATGAGGATCATTAAGGCCTTCAGAGCAATGGCTTTCCGAATCAGCTGAGGTATCAGTGGGAAGGGGGGAAAAGCATACAGAAGTCCCGGAGGCCAATCGTGAGCTAGAGCATCTCTGATGGGATGACCTGGTAGGGGAAAGAGGGTGAAGAACTCGGCACACTTGCTGTTTTGGGGAGTGGCAAAAAGATCGCAGCAAGGATGGCCCCAAGTTCGAAAAACTTCTTCCAATACTGATTTCTTCAGAGACCACTCGTGAGGCATGAGGATTGCTCTGCTCAATCTGTCTGCTATCACATTGGACTTGTCGGGAATGTGCATTGCTATCAGGAAGTGCTGAGAAGAGATCGCCCATTGCCACAGTCTGAGTGCTTCTCGACATAAGGGGTAAGATTTGGTTCCGCCTTGTTTGTTGATGTACCACACTACAGACATATTGTCCATCTGAATTGCTATAGTTCCCTTGGGAAGAGAGTCTTGAAGGGCTTGCAACACTAGAAGCACTGCTCTCATCTCTAGAACATTTATGTGCAAGTGGCACTCGATCGGCTGCCACGTGCCCTGGACTGTCCTGCCCTGGAAATGCCCCCCCCACCCTATCAGGGAGGTGTCCATTGTCAGAGTTGCAGCCGGGGGCGGGGGGGTGAAGGGTCTTACTAGAAGAAGTTGGGGGGATGTGACCCACCAGAGAAGATGATTTCTGCATGACTGAGTTATGCTGATAGAGTGGGACATTGGTAGAAGTTGAAAGGACCACTGAGTGAAAAGCATCCACTGAAGAATCCTCATGTAAAAGCGGGCTAAGGGGAGGAGAGGAATAGCTGCCGCCATAATCCCTAGAACTTTCAACACCAGTCTGACCTGGACCTTGTTTTGTCGTAAGAGGAGGGAAACCTGCTTGTGAATGTCTGCTACTCTTTGTTCTGTGAGTCTGGCTGACAGACCGACTGTATCTAATCTTGCGCCTATAAAGGTAATAGACTGACAAGGTGACAAGACAGACTTTTCGTAATTTACAGAGATGCCTAGAGTCTGACAGGTTCGTAAAGTGTAGTCTCTGGCTAAGAGAAGTAGATGCCTGGTGGTGGCAGTCAGAAGCCAGTCGTCTAAGTACGGAAACACCTGGAATCCCTGGCCCCTCAAATGAGTGGCAACCACTGCCATGCATTTGGTGAACACTCGGGGGGGCTGTAGTGAGACCAAAGGGCAGGGCCCTGAACTGAAAATGACTGGCCCCTAGCCTGAAGCGGAGAAATCTCCTGGATCGTCCATTCATTTTGATGTGATAGTACGCATCCTGGAGATCTATGGAGCACATCCAGTTGTCCTGGCCCAGAAAGGGCAGGATGGACTACAGCGTGACCATCCGAAATTTTGTTTTCTTGACAAACTTGTTCAAGTTGCTGAGATCCAAAATGGGTCTCCAGTCCCCTGTTTTCTTTGGAACCAAAAAGAATTTGGAGTAAATTCCGGATCCTTGTTGGTCTGCTGGAACTGGTTGAATGGCTCTTTTTTCTAGCAGCTTTGAAATTTCTAGTGCTGCTTGTTCCCTTTGACTGGGTGGAACGTCTGGAAGGGATTTTTTGGACTATTTTGGGATGCGAATGAAAGGGATCCTGTAGCCTTCGGATATGATAGACTGTACCCACTTGTCTTGAGTAAGGGAGAGCCAGGCTTTTGGGTACAGAGATAATCTTCCCCCAACTGCCTCCGAAGGTGGACAGTCAGGCAACCCCTCAGGGGTGCTGAAAGGGTTTGTCAGAGAACGTTTCTCGACTACCCTGATTCTGCGGGCCCCCTCTGCCTCTAGGACGGCGTCTATTATTATTGTTCCCCCCTCTGCCTCTAGAGGGGAAACGACTCTGTGCGTCCGGTAAGACTCCCTGTGGTTGTTTGCGGAACCACATCTTTCCTCCCTTCTAACCTTTGGGGTAAGGCCTAGAGGGGGTAGAAAAATGGACTCCGACGGCAGAAAGAGTCTTACCTTCTACCTCGCACCTTGTCAGAGTATCCTTCACTTGTGGACCAAAGAGAGATGATCCGTCAAAGGGGGAGTTAGTGAAAGACGCCTTGAAAGGGTCCGCAAAGCTACATAGCCGCATCCAGGCATGGCGACGTAAAGCCACCCCTGTACCTGTGGCTCTGCTCACTCCATCAGCTGCATACAAAATCAGGTGCATGGAGGAGTTAACTACTGAATTAAGGGTAGCCAGCTGGGAATTCATCCTATCTTGAAAACCCACAGCTGATGGGTCCTTCAACATTTCACTCATATCCTTGAGCAAATCCCTCTGGAGATGAGTGAAATGACACAGGTAATTCAGCGAACACATAGAAAAGGTCGCTGATGAAAACATCCGCTTGCCGTACCTGTCCATAGTCCTAGATTCCTTATTAGGAGGATGAACAGGTGCTGAAGGATCCACTAATTCCTTCTTGGTGGCAGCAGCCACCACCATGGCATCCACAGAGACACCTTTGGACAAAAATTCCTTGTCTTTGGGGGCAGTGATAAATTTGGCCGGCCTCCTAGGGGTGGGTTCCACCGAGTCAGGAGCCGTCCAAGCCTTCCTCGCCACCTCTTCCATGAGTGGGTCAAAGGGAGGGGAAACCCAGGAGGTGGAAGGTCGAGAACCAAACACCTCAAGGTGCACTGATTCATCCTCTGAAGGGTTAAGGGCTGGCCAATCCCCCCTCTGTTTCAGGATTTCAAGTATGTCTGCAAAGGAGACATCTTCAGAGGGGGAATGAGGGGAACCTTCAGAATCTTCCAAATCAGTCAGAGGTGACAGACTCAGGGGAGTCAATGTGCTTCCTCTTGCACTGTCTCTTCCTAGGGGGTTCTTCTGCCAGATCAGGAGAGGCCTCGGAAGAGGAGGAAATTCCCACTGGGGACACTTGAGGCGCAGATTCTGTATGGTCCGAAGCAAGGGGGTGAGAAGAGATCACGACAGGCACTGTAGAGGGAGGAGCTGATGGAGCCGACTGTGGAGTAGAACCAGGTTCTAACACGCTCCGCATGACCTCAAAGGCATCCCTATCAAGCAGGGCCAGAGGTCTCCACTCCGAAGACCTGAGAACCACCCCCGGCACCCTCAAGGATGGCTCCGAAGCTGATGTCGGAGCCGAACTAACCAGCGCCGAAGCACCGAGAGGGAGAGCGGGGTCGGACAAGGGTCCGATGCCACTCGCCCCCTCGAGCCAATGAGGGAAGTCCGGCACCGTGATCCCTCCAAGGAGGAGATCGGAGCAGATGATGGCACTGAAAGGAAAGGTATCGGTTCCGGCGATCCCACAGTCTCGGCTCCGAGCAGCACCGGCTCCAAACTCGATAGAGTCGGAGGAGGAATGTCTAATGGAACAGGGGTAGCCATCGACTGTTGAGTCGGGCTATGTAACATCTGGGCCAGTGCCTCGGACTTAAGAAGTCTACTCACCACGCTCTGCAAATCATGGTCCAAAAGTCTGGAGGACCTAGAGGAGTGTGACCTATGGCTCCATTCAGACAAGAGCGGTGAGGCTGGAGCCGAATGAACGGAGCCGATAGAAGGAGACCTGGACCTCTTTCTAGTAATTGTTTCAGACAAGAGTATCGGAACCGACTTAGACTTGTCTGTCTCGGCTCCAGCCGGAGCCGAGGACACAGTATGTGTGGTAGGTCTAGAATCATCGGCTCCGGCCGGAGCCGATGGTTGAACCGTTACAACGGTCTTTGAACCTCCGGAGGATGGCTTGGACGCTGGAGCCGACTGCCTGGAGGACTTAGAAGGTTTCCCCGACATGGACTGTGTCGGGGGACCCTCAGGCTTCAATAAGCCTCTTAAAATTAGCTTATTTTTATGTTCCTGCAGGACTCTAGGGCTGAAACCATGACAGACAGCACAAGAGTCCTGCAGGTGTAAAGGTCCCAGGCAATATACACAAGAAGTGTGACCGTCTGTCAGAGACATCTTCTGACAGCACGAGTCACACTTCTTAAAGCCGGAGACCTTCAATTCTTTAGACATATCTAAAGAAAAGAAGTGTAATCACTGACACTCACACACACACAGATTACACTAATTTAAATTAAATTAAATTAAGTAACTATCTTAACAAAAAATTCCCTAAAAAAAACACAGTCACTCCAACTACTAGGAGGGGAGGGAAGGGGCCTAAAGACCTAAGGGAAGAACTCTTAAAAAGGTTTTTGGAAAAAGGGGAGAATTTAGAAGGGAATGGTAAAGAAACTACTTAATTAAGTAACTATTGCAGAAAAAATAACTTAAAGGGGGTCTATCTTAGTAAAACTTTATATAAAGCAACTAACCTGTAGAGCCGGTTGGAAAGAGCACCTCGTCAGCTAAGCGGCAAACGAGATCTGAGGAGTTACTGCCTAGCATTGTGGGATATGGGGAGCCTCGAGCCGGTGGAATTAGCTCTCGAGCTTTAGTATTGGCCGAGTCGGAGCCGAGGATCAGCTCCGAACCATCTAGCAAGAATGAAGGCGAGATAGACAACTTAACATCCTCTGATAAACCTACTGGAAAGATAACTAAAACAGCATTCAGTTTAAAAATGCTACCAGACACACAGTTACGATCCATTATAATGTTAGTGTCTAAATCACATGTTTCATTTACCATGTACGTTGAAGACAGTAATGCTCCAGAGGATGAGTATTGCTTGAGCATTTTACTACCCGCCCTCACACAGTTAATTAATTTTACTGTGGATCCATATAGTCTTGATATAAATACAATATGGTGAAATATCTCCCACAGACAAACCTCAACAGTGTCAACAGTTTACGCCAGCAAGTTGAGGATAAAATCACTTTTAGCTTATTTTAATAGATCATTACGAAGAAATTTACACTGATCCATTTGAGCACAAGACATCTAATACCAGTATTAACTATTTCCTAGTTTTTGTTGCAAAGCTATTCCAACTAAACTCCCATTTTGTATTCTTCTCACAGTAACTGGAATTTGTAAAATGACATATTCGGGGAGAAGATCCACCTTATATTATTTCATATAATTAGCCTAATATTTTAGTTCATGATACATAAAGGTAGAAACAAAAATCAACCACATCTTAATTCATGTGATTATTATGGTTTTTTATTGCTGTCCTACTTAAATGTCATTTTTTGTTCCACCCTCCCATCCCCTTTTACCATCTACTCCCTATATTTTCTTCCATTCTTTTATCTTGAATTCCTAAACTGAAATATCGTAACTGTATTGTAAATAATATATATTTGTAATCTCTGAATTTAAACATTCATATCGTTTTTTATTCCAGAACATAAAGCTAACTGTATAAAGCTAAATATATGCAAATCACTTACTAGAATGCATTACTACACTTTCCTTTATGAGTTTATGAAAATGTATTCTATCTGTCTCTCTGTCTACCTATCTAGTTATTTATTTTAACAACCAGTATCAAGCATTAGTCTTCTTAAACCATTTTCAGGTTAATCCCAAAATTACATAAACAAGGAACAACCATAAATTGCTGTATTAGATTTTGGTGTCATTCAAAGGGGGTTCAATATTTGCAGCTTATGAGGATATGATCGATAGACCAAGGTGCTTTGCCAGAGATGGCCTGTGTCTGTTCCCTCTAGGGTTTCAGTTACTGGCAAAGATATTGTCCACCCCAGTGATGCCTTTTTTAGGCAATGCCAACCTGATAAATCCACCATCATAGCATAACAAGCAAATGAAAATATGAAGGTTCTATAGCACCAGTGCTAGGAGCCTAAACAAGAAACTTTACTCGTTACAAGCCCTTCTCACCATGGATGACATAGACGTCTGTGCAGTGACTGAGACACAGTTTAAAACAGCAGACAGCACTCAGACTGTACAGGACTATAATGCCTTCCACATGTTTAGACCATCAATTGTGTGTGTGTGTGGGGGGATGTAGAAGTGTCTCAAACTACATCCAGGAAAGACTCAGATCAAAGCTGGTAAAGCAAAATGATGCACTTGAGCTGTTTCATGTCCAAATAACAATCAGAAAGGCTAGTTAAAGAACTCCCTTTATGACAACATAGGTCATGACACCTATTTACAGGAACTATAGTAACTCAATATTAAACACAATACCAGTTTCCTAGGTGATCTACACTATCCAACTATACACTGTGAAACCTACACCACCACTAGTGCACAAGCACAGAGATTCCTGGACTTTATCAGTACAAGTGCTCTGGAACAATCAGTCAGAGTACCCATTAGTGGAATAACATCTTGGATCTTGTCCTTACTAATATGGGAGCATCTTGCACCATTCCTTGCATATCTTCAGCCCTTGTTAGTTCTGATCCTAAAATAGTCTACTTTAAAATAAAACTAAAACAAGAGATTCCATCCATCAATGGTACCACTAGAAATTTCTTTAAAACAAACTACCGAATCCTAAATGGTACACTAGCAAGCTTCAAATCCCTACCAGGAGCTTAATAAAATCCACCAAAGGCAAGTTAGATGTCAAAATAGCTACCCAAGTGAAAAACAATCAAAACATATATTTTTTAGTTATGTTCATAATCTCAAAAGTAGAATACAGCACTGCACTGAGCTGATTTTGAATGATGTTACTTACACTTAGGCTGAAGATATAGCAAATCTACTGGCTGATAGATTTAGCTATGACTTTACTCCTCCCTCTCCTCATCTGACCCTCATGATATACCTGAAACTGGTTCACCTCCAGCATTTGCACAAGACCAAATCCTACACAAAACCTAAAAATACTGCATCGATGGGTCTTGATAATATCCCTGGATGCATCTTAAATAGCATGAAGCATGAGTTAGCCACATCCCCTAACAACACTGTTCAATCTGAACCTCCATGCAGATTTTGTACCAAGTGAATGAAAAACAGCTGCAGTCATTCCCCTGCATAAAGGAGGACTTTCCTCAAACTCAGGAAATTACAGACCCATAAGTCAGGTGAACTTCATATGCAAAGCCATGGAAGGACTTATCATGGACTTAATCAATCAGGATATAGGAAACCTCCAAACATTAGACCTGTCTCAGTTTGGATTAGTCAATGGTATGTCATGCTTATTCAGCTTGGTAGATTTTTTTGAAAAGGTCACCAAATCTCTAGATGAAGACAAAATGATACAGACCACATGACTTGACCTGGCCAATGCTTTTGACGTGAATCTCCACTCAGGCATAGTAGAAAAGCTAAATAAACTGTAAATAAATCCTTGTTTCAACCATTGAGTTGCCAACTGGGTCACAGATAAAAAGCAGATAATCAAAACTGGGAAAGTTACCTCCAGAAAGAGAACAGTCAGGAGTGGAGTCGCTCATGGTCCTCTGCTGGGACTTCTCCTGTTTGGCATCTATTTTTCTGAAGTAAAAAACAGTACCAAAGTACTCTGGCTGACTAAGTTTGCAAATGACTGCAAGCTAGAAGCTGTCACTAAGTCGTCAAATGACTTAGCCATCCTGCAGGAAGGTTTGTCCCAAATAAATAGCCAGTGCCAAAATCATGAACTGTAACCAAATACCAAACAAATGCATTGTTGTATCCTTTGGGAAGTCATTTACACCACAGAACTACTGCACTGACAATACATCCCTAACAGTTGACCCAGCTGTTTGGGATTTGGGACCAATATGTATCTATTGTTGTAAGAAAGTCCCTCTATATTGCATAGCTAATAAACAATAGAAACCATGTCTACATTTAGGGATGTCATTGCCCCTCTCTACTTAGTCCTCATTAGGGCAATCAATAAATTATAATGCCACCTTTTGGCATGTATAGACATATGCAACAACTGGAACACCCACAGAGATACTAGGATACAAAGCCTAAAGTTGTCCTACATAGACCAACTCAAACTCACTATACTCTGTATCTAGCTAACTGCTAAATGATGACTTGTGTCTGGCATACAAGGCATTCTCTGACCCATTACTGATGGCTTTACTGCACATCAGTATGCCAAATGGCATCAGAAATACTCAGTCTAGGGATCTAAACCTCTTCTGCAACATCAGCAGAATGGTTTGGGGGGACAGTTATATTTCACAGGTTATACTACTGCCGGGGAACAGACTCCCCTTTCATATAAAAAAAAGTTCACTCTTGTCCATTTTCAAGAGCAACTTGGGTCTCTGAAGGAAAAACAGAAAATGTATCCCCAGGACTGCCCCTGTACTACCAATGGAGAGTTGCAGCCTTTATCCCATGCATAGGTCTCTTCAAATTATCTTTGGTATTATCCCAGTTATTCTCATTAGGGGTAATATATAATTATCAGCCATGACACAGGTAAAGCCAATCTATAACCAAATGGTATAGCTTATTTCAAGTACAACAAAGAGAAGCTAGCTAGGCTTAAAATGACCCACAAGGACAGCTAGCCTAGTACCTAGTAGCCTATTACTTTTGAAGTATGCCATAACTAAACAGATACACATCCACACACACGTATACACACAAATATTTATGAGACTATATATCAGTTAATACAATTGCGCAAACATTGCATTTTACATAGATATTAGCAGTTCGAAAAAAAATAACACAAAAACAAAAAAATTACAAAACCAAAAAACATAAAAAAATAAAGCAAATAGTTTCCCTTTCCTACTGTTATTCCTAACCTGTAACAATTGTACTTGACCAAATTTGTCTGCATAAAGATATGTAAAATAAGAGTAAGGATTATGATTACCATACATAAGTAAAGTGGTTGGGGGCTTCACCCCTGCCTCACCTTACTCAGGCATGTTAACCTTAACTCTCCCTCAACCACTTCTTCTAGCCCTAACCGGACACTTAAAATGAATTCTTACACAAGAAAAATCTTTAAGGAATGGAAAGTTCAACTAAAACACTAAAACTACTAAATCCGTGTATCTATAGATCTGTATATAGACAGATAGACATGTAGATATATATATATGTATGTATTCTAAGCACTTTACTATCAAGGAATATTGAAATCTTGAATTCCAGTATCTCGACATGAAAGTGATGAAAGTGCAGTTGTAGTGGCGTACTACATGGATTTACTGTGTTGGTAAGGTGCAGTGTGCTGTGGGATATGGTTTGCATAACTGGCCTTCCTGGGTATACAGATTTTTGATATTTATGCCAGTCATTATCAAAATCAACATCAACTGGCAATACCTTTGACTGCATATTTATTGACCATTAGAGAAGCACATCATACTTCCAAAGGAGTAGCATGGTTAAGCTATGGTCAGAAATTTAGGAAAACTAAAAGCAGCCAATAAATCCTTAAGGTGAGTCCATTGCCACCCTGTCATCTGTTTAAGCTCCATGTTAGATTGGGCTTCACCTAAGAGATATGGCGACAGCATGGATAACCGAGTTTCAAGATTATGCTGGGCATTTAACAGTGGGAAATGCTTATAGTCTGCCTTTGGTTTTACTCACACATGTTCATATTGAGATAAACCTTTCCCTGCATTTAATTGTTGGCAAACATTGAGTCAAGTCGGACCTATATTAGGAGTTCCTAGTGATGAGAAGATATTTTCCTCAAGGTAAGGTGGGTCCTTTTGAGGGAGTGATGGTCCTTTCAAGCCAAAAGAAGCTTCTCTTTACATTGAGAACATTAACAATAAAATATCTCACTCCACTATAAAAGAAAAAAGAACTCTCTCAATATCTAAAAAATGTACTGATTTCCAGAGCACAAAGTTTTTGTGACAAGTGTTTATAAAATGTTTTTCATTAAAATCTACAGCTGCTCATAATAATAAGATGGTTAAGAACTAGAAGTCAATATCTGGGAGATGTCTGAGAGAGACAGATGCAACATAGAAGCCAACATTTTGATTGAGGAGATTTAAGCTGGTAGAATGTTGAATCCTCATAGAAAATTTCCTTGGGAACATTACAGAACATCACTTACTGGACTGGTTCCAAAGAAGAAGGAGGATGAGTTTCACCTAAATCAGTACTTCTCCTCAACAAGATAATTTTCTGTTAATGACTTTATTAGCAAAGAGGAAGCTCTGGTAAAATATCCTACTCTGGATGATGCAGCCAGCATTATTCTTAAGTTTAACTCATTCACTCCAATGGAGCTCAGAAAGTTTGCACTGTAACTTCCAATGGGCGGTGCCTAAGCCTTTTTACAGAATCAAATTGTCCACATATTTCAAACAAATGTTCATATCTCTGGAACTACAGGGGTTATGAAAGATGCAGAAATGACAAATTCTTCAGAACAAACTATTTTTGTAGTGGTAGTATTCTCTAGTTTCTAGGTCTTTAAACCAAATTTTATAAGTCACAATAAACACAGTATTACATTTGTAATATTTTGTAAACAACTTACAATATCTCAGCAACCACTCAAGTTACATAGCATTTTATTCATCTAGCTGAGAGCTTTTATATGTGGCTAAGGATTTCTGTGTGTGTTACTTGGTTGTCAAGATATTTAGAAAAATGTGAAAATGAGATCTATATAAATTAATATAATAAAAACAACAGTTAATACCTTTTTACCTGCACTAGACAGAAGTCAAATATTAGTGCAGTTGAGTTTGCCATTGTGCAAGCTTTAAGATAAAAATCTTTTGAAACCTTGTATATAGCATGGTTTTGGAATTACTGATGCAAATATGGACAAGCAGTATTTGACGCTTAGAGGGGTCAGTAGGAGTTAACTGCAGATGCATCTGGAGGTGTCACTTGGATGTAAAGAGTTAAAGATACTTGGTTAGGTAAGCTAGATATTAAATCAAGCAAGAGTGGTGAATGTTTGGTCTTTCCTTTCAAGGTCTGCTATATTTTGACATGGCTATGCCGATGGACTGTTCATTGGCATGCTCTATATTTGAGACTTTTACACGATGTTGCACTGGTGCTGGCAATGAAGGGCTAAGAATCAGGCTGCAATCCATAATGACTTCCTTATAACTGGAGACGGTGAACAAGATGCAACATAGGGAATTAATTTTTTATTGAATTATGTGAATTCGTAGGTGTTCCACTGGCAATGTATAAAATTGAAAGTCCCACTTGCTGCATAGCATTCCTAGGTTTAGAAATTGACATTATTTGAGCATACTTCTGACTGCCTTATGAGAATTTTCAACAGATTAAATTAGCCATTAATGAATTCTTACAGAGAAATAAAGGATTGATTTAGTGATGTTTCTATTCAGTTTTCTTAATTTTGCATATTGTTCCATAGCCCAGATAAAACATTTATGAGATCGTAGTCAAAATTATTAAGAGGGGGATGGGAAATCCCCATTGGGTACAGTTTCAAAAAGCAAAAGGAGATCTAAAATTGTGGAAGATTGTTTTGGGCCAATTTATTGTGACTTTTTTGTGGTAATCAGATTGGGTGTCTTCCAAAGTTTTACAGCTATACTCCAATGCAGCTGCTTTGACAGGTATGGGAGGTTATCTAAAGGAGTGATGGTTTGCAGTGAAATAGCTTTCTCACTGGCCAGAGACAGTCAAGAAAGACATTATAATTTTGGAGATTATTCTGATATGAACTGCCATTTTTATCTGACAAGATCAGGTTGCACTGCAATTTCTTCAGAGTCTAGCTTGTTTTTCATTTACTTGTGCATCTTAGTCTAAACATCAATTAAACTTTTTTCACCTAAACATGTACCAGGTGTTCACAATAACATAGCTGGTAGTCTATCACATCTCTAGTTTTCCAGGATCAGAAGTCTGGCTTCACAGGCACAGCAGCTTCCCACAACAGTTTCCTCTTAGATTTGCCATCGCCAAATAACATTATTAACTGGTCTGAATAAGTCATAAAGCACATTTTCTAAATGCAGATGTTTGTTACATGATTTCCCCAGTTTGATTTGTATATAAATTGTGGCTTTGGGTAGGTTAGCTAAGTGTCTGTGCCTTCCTAATCTGGCCAATTATTGGTTGATAGGCAGAATATAGAAAGTTAGGAGTCACATTCAATTGGGAAAAAAGACACACAATGCCCAAGAGGGGTACAACTGCTGCCAGTAGTGATTAAGGATTTTCATTCTTTAGCTATATCTATTATTATACATTACCTAGCTTTATGCTGGGGCATTTAGGGACAGTAACTTACTACAGTCCTTACAATAGACCTATGTTATAATAACAAAATTAACAGTAATAGTTTGACTAAATAGATCCAAATCCAGCCAAATGGATATAGGGCAACAAGTTCTAGAAGGTTCAAATATCCTAACATCATGTCCAATTCACTTGGTCAGAACAATGAAGCATATAGTAGGGCAGGTTCCATTGAGTGAAATGGTTTTCAGATTACAAAATGGTCAAGCCTTGTCCCCTTTAGAAGCCAATGTGATGCTGAAGAAAGACTTAACAATTCAGGTCACTGAAAGCACATGTTTTAGTTTCCACTATTTCAGAATAGGTCAGGTAACAGATCTAGCAAGGGAATCATCTGCCGAGCAACCTGCATAGTGACTGTTAGACCTAATGGATTGAATTTTAGAATGGATCTAATCCAAAGGACAGTATCGTAGCAAGTATACCTCAGTTTGTTGTGGTTGCAGCTTTTGCTAGTCATTGATAGACCATTTAGTTCTAGCAGACAACCCGATGCATTAACAATTCACCTAGGTGGTGATGACCTATGTTACATTCTAAGACACATTCTTCTTGATAACAATTTAGCAGACTTATCTTTACAACATCAAAAATTCCTGGATATTCAAATATCTGGAAAACTGTTATACCCAGATTATATTGGAATGTTGCCTGCACACCAGCTGCCATTGAAATTACCCTGTAATTTTTGATTCAGCAGATTTTCAGAGCAACCAGACAAATTGGGTTCTCTGTAATTGAACACCCCAGTTTATATATTCCTAATGCAGATTTTTTTTTCTTGCTGATCATATTCACTTGAATGATTTAGAATGGGATTTATTTAAGTTACAGCTAGGGTTGTATGTTCAAGAATATTTAAAAAATATGTGTGAATTAGGATTATGTGCTTCACAAGTGGAGTGAAGAACATGCTCTACATACTGGTGGGTGAAGGCCATGGTGGCCCTGCCTCCCCCCTTCTTCCATCCCTCAAGTTTTTGCAAGCTACAGGTAAATTTTGCACCACACAAGAGTTTCAGATTTTGGTCAAGTAAAATTGTGATCCATGACAAAACTGAGGAGGCACTGTGTATTACACTCATTTTTGGGGAGAAAAATGGTCAGCTATGGTGGGTGGAAGCCAAATGCTAACTAATGAAAGAGAAGTCTTTGTTTGGATTTTTAAACATAGTTTTCATAATGATTGAAGTTAATGTGCTACAGACAAGTTATAGGTTTTGTCTTTTTCTGTATATGATTGTATTGAATAAAATGGTCACAAAAGCTAGCATTGTTTGTGTCTTTTTTGTTAGAGAGGGCTGTAGAGGTGACAACTAAGCATTTGTGAATACAAATTCCATTGTCTTTTGAGTCTGGACTAATTGTCACAACAGGAGTGTGGCCCAAAGTATATTTTCTTTAGTCGCTGTGCAACACTGACTTCGCTCAGGTGATTAGTGCTTTTCGATGTAACCCTTCTTCTCTCTTCTCCCTCAAATGAACTACATGGTCATTACAACTAGATTAACAACTGGGCGAAGGATATGGTGGCCTTGTCTTCCTCCCCACTTCTTCTATCCCTCTGTTTTTTTTTACAAGCTGAGGTAAATTTTGATCCATACAAAGGCTGGAGAATTTGGTCAAGTAAAATTATTATCCATGGCAAAACCATGGAGGCACTATGTACACCACAAGGTTGTTGGGAGGAAAATAGTTGGCAAGTGTGGGTGGACACCATCTGGTAACTAATGGGAGAAAAGTCTCAGTTTAGGTTTTTAAACACAGGTTTCATATGAATTAAATGCAATGTGCTACAAACAAGGTAAATGTTCTATTTTTTGCATAGGATTGTATTGGATAAAACAGTTGCAAAATCTAACATCACCTGTGCCTTTTTGTGTTAGAGAGAATAATAGAGTTGACAAGTGCTGTGGCTTCTCATAGAGGAGGAATGTTTGCCTAGAACATGCATTCTGGTTTTATACTGCAGACAGGAAAAATTGCTAATAGACTATTCTATGAGGGCCATGGCGCATAAAGAAATCTAGATGGAAGAGACTGTATATGAGAGAATGCCATGCTGTGGACATTTTTTCCTGCTACTTGTCAATGCAGAAGGGCGATGTTGGAATGGTTTGGAAGTAACTGATTCTTTGTCTGTGTGGTTTGGAGATTTCTGAAGACAGACACTATGTATTTTTTTTTTTTCTCCAGAAAGTTAGTTTTGTAATTGGTTGTGTATGACAGTCTGTACTGATACTTTTTCTTTTGTCATGAAATAAAACTGAATATTTTGATAATTCTTGGATATTTAGTACAATAATACACCACACCGGTAGAAATTTTTTGCATACTTTTTACTTACTGGTTATATCCCACATAGAGCTAGTAAAAGAATCATTAGTCCTTTGAGATTTTGTATGGAAGTACTTAAGCAAAACATTTTTCATACTGAAAGAAGCTAGTGATGTATTTTCCATTACTAATGTTCCTTGTAGGAGTGGTTCTGGTAAATAATCTATTCACATAAAATCCGGTTTATGTAGTATACCTTGTTTCACAGACTACTTTTGCAGAAATATGTGAAATCAGTCATTGCATCATGTACTTGGGTATAAACCAAACTTTATGCAGTTGGAATAGTAAAACGACTTTGCATTATGTTTCATTTGATTGTGCTCAATGCCAGGTAGCATGCATTCTCAAATGTTTACTAAGGCTGTATAGTATTCAAAGCAGCACCTACAGTCATATGACACCTTCTATTAAAAACCTTGTATTAATGGTGTTATAGTTATTGGATGTTTGAGGTATTTCTCAGTTTTAACAATTTTATTTATTTTATTTATCCTTAGTTGATTGAGTTAATTCCGCAAGACTTGTGCCCTCTTTTCAGGGAGACCTGAGGTTGTATTTGTACTATTAGGGGAAATTTGGCCACGGCATCCAGAAACCTCCCTTACTCTTTCTGATAAGTTCTGTGGGATCTTTTACAGCCACCTGAGCTACCACCAACTCAAGCAGATGGGACCTTGCTTTAATGTCTTATTTTAAGAACAATACACAGGGGAATGCAGCATCCTCCTAATGCTGCAGTACAGTGTTAGCAATCCAATAACCTAGGGAAAACACTCTTTTATGAAAGACTCACATATTTTCTTCCAGACTGTACTTGTGTAAAACGTTTTAGAAAAAAATTATTTTGGCAGCAGTATATAATTTTAGGTAACTGAACTATCATTGTAGCAAACCCACTGTAGGATTGTTTTAGTTTAGAATGTACTTTAAAATGTCTACTGCAATCAATTGCTAAAAAATACTTCTCCCTTTTCAAAAACACAGTGCAGTAAGCCTTCTTACAACATAATTGTTTGCTTCCCTCTCATATTCACATAGAGGCAGCTTTTACAAATAAGTGAAACAGAATATTTACACATTTTATAGTAATATTTGTAGTAATATTTATTATTGTTTACTGGTCTGCACTGATTGCTGCAAAACTGTATTGCCAACTAAGCTGGCAAAGATGAACACCCATTTTAGAAGAAACCCCGCTCAGAGTTACAGAAGAAAATATAATACCATGCAGTTTAAAGCATATAAATCAGAGTTTGAATACAATGTAGTGCAATTAGATTACACCAACTTTCACAATATTTTTCATCTGGTAAAATTATCACAGAATTACAGATTGTTAAAAGAGTCCTAATACATACCAATGTGATAAAGGAAAAATCAAGGTATAAGTAAAATAAACAAGAAATGAGGCTTGTTCTAGTTACATTTTTTTATTATTATATGTACATGAACAGTTAGATAACACTGGGTATGAGAAAAGAAGGAGGCCTAAGAGGGCTGCTTACTATTTTCAAAACATTTGCAATTGAATTTCTCTCTGTGGTGAAATGACAACTGAGAATTAAAGGATGTGAATGTGGGACAATTGGAAACAGAATTCCAGAGAGCTGGGATTATTTTACTAAAGGCTTGTTCTGTACTGGTGTGTAAGAAAGGATATTTTTTAAGTATAACTGCCTTCATTATTTGAGTTCAAACAGTGTGGTGTTGGCCATGTATGTGTAATTTATTGAAGATGTGACACTAACTGGGAATGTTAATATTACTCAAAAGATTATGCTATAACAAATGGCAGCACAATGACTTTATTGCTGAAAACCACTTTCAGAGAACAGGAGGTGTTACACTTTCTCCACTAATGTGCAGTCATGGAGTTGGTATAAATAAGATAGTGGGGCTTACCCCACCCCCACCCCCTCTAAAAATCTTGAAATCATGTTTGCTGAAAGTGTTTTTTGTGTATCATGTTTGTGCATTAGTCTATCGAAGAATAATCCATTGACAAATTATCATGAATCCCAATAATTTTAACAAATGTTTTTTAAATACTTTAGCAACCAGTATCAAACTGAACTTTTTTGTAAGGCTCCCTACACAATCTCGAGGAAAAATTCACTGAGTGTCAGAATCTTGCAAAAAAAGAAGTTGAAAGATGTTTTCCATAGGAAATCCAGCAATGATTCACTTTTTAGGGTGATTCCTCCCTTTTCCATGTAAGTATGACCTTGTGGATGGTACATGTAGGTTCAGGGACTATGGAGGGCTTGCCACACCACATTGGAGGGTGTGGGGAAGGCACAAAATAGTGAGCTTTTGCTCTTTTGGTTTTCAAGTATTTGAAGTGTCGACTTTCATAAAGCGGATGTTTCATAGTGGACCATTTAGTAATATTTAGCTACCTGGCATTTAGTATAATTGCTGCAGTGGTACTTCCATTTTCAACAAATGTCACAAAAATCACACATTCTTGTAAGGGTTTTGGCTGTAGTGAGGGTATTTTGGCCAAGGTAAATGTCAGTTTGTGGGAGAATATATTCTATTTTTGGAATAAGGGTGTTGTTCGAATAGACTCCTAAAGTTGTCACTTTTGAAAAAGGAAAAAAAAAAACTGGACAAAAGCTACACCTCTTACTCTGCACCTTTCACCACTTGCTCTGATTCTTGTCCCACTTCTTCATTCTCTCCTTGATAATTTTACATTCATTTTACATAAAAAGGCTCATCATTGTGGATGCATTACTTCTTTACTTTTTAATGTTTTTTTAACTGCACAATCATTCAACTATACCAAAATGAAAGCAATGCTTGCAAACAAACTATTGTTTGTGGTCCATTTTTAGGTTCATAGGCTTACAGGTACTTGCTAGGATATTGATCTATGAGGATCTTAAGATGGTTAACCTTGCATTCACATGGTAGCTTTGGACCTTGTATTATGCATACAAATAATCCAAGAGATAAGCCAAACAAGGTTATGTTGGGACAGTTACATCTTTCCCCTCTCCCGAGGGACAGGGTCACTAAATTGGAAGAAATATTTAATTTACCTGTCCATTCATCCAAACTACATTTGAATAAGGTAAGGGAAGCATTTTGCTTTATGTGGAGTGGAAGATATTTCCTTAGAAGTGGTATTCTCTGGGACACATACCTATATCCAAAATGTTCTATTTATTTTACAAAAGAGATAGAGATCCCTTGAGTATGTGTTTATGAGGCTATTGGCCTCATGGATGTGTAATAGGTCTGACAAAACAGGATCTGTATAAGCTCTATGCATAAGGCAGAGGTTATTTTTAAATAGCCTGTACAATCCTAAGAAGTGGGACAAGGCTATGAGATGGCTTGCATAGTTCTTATGATTTGGGAACTTGATTTATTTATACTGAGAAAGTGTTGCTGTTCCAGCTGTGACAAGCGCCTTGACAGGTACATACCAAAAGAGGCATTTTACTCAATGATCAGCCTTTTTTGAGTGGCAAGTACAGTGGAACAGTTGCATCCCTGGATCTGGATGAAGTGCCTTCAGTTATAAGCTATGCAATGAAAAAGGACTTCTATACAACAGTGGATACTGGGTGATCAAAAGACAGTTCATTGCCATTTAGGCTCCCAGATCCTTAACTATGGGATCAATTTTCAGGGGTGTGTTGTCAATGTGATAGTTAAAGAAGAGCCATGCTTACATAAGGATACAATTAAATACTTTTTGACATTTATTTTTAGTTTGTGGTTTCAACACTAGCCCCAGGATTCAATAAATTCCATGTAGGAATAGTGTTATTCCTACACAGAGTGAATGGTGTTTGCATCCGCATAGTCATCTCAGCAGTGCACCTTACATATTCATGAAGGTGTGCTACTGAGAACAGATCTGCGGACACGAACACTGAATGAGTGCAGGGGGCATGTTGCAGTAGTGCTCACAGATCCAACACACCCGCTGCACTCACAAAGTGAGTACACACTTGTACTGTAAAGTGCTGTACTTTCACAATGCAGGGGATGTGTGACAGTACCTGTCACACACCCCTTACATTTATTTTGATTTCTAATAACTCTTTCAGTGTTCACAGACACTAAAAGCAGCTAAGAAAAGTAAAACAGTGTCCGTGGACACTGAAAGAGTTATTAGAAATCTAAATAAATGCAGGGAGTGTGTGACTGGTACTGTCACATACCCCATGCATTGTAAAAGTGCTTTACAGTACAAGTGTGTCCTCAAACCTCTTAGTAGCCAAACTCCAGACAAAGATCAAGCAAATGGGGGGGGGACAAAGGTCCAAAAATAGGGACATATGTTAAGCTCACATAGACTTAGAAAGTTGATAGAGGAACAGGGTTTTTATTAACATAACATTTTCTGAAGGATTAGAAGTCTAAAACTCAAATGTATGTCATTATTTAATGACTTCAGTCCTGATATTACACATACAGACTTAGAAAGTTGATAGAATAACAGGTAGTGCATTACCAAATATGAATCAGTATTAGTATTAATACATGTAATTAAAGTGCTTCTATTAATTTTTTTTTCTGTTATAAGTGAAGATTAAGTGTAGCTGAACGGGTTTGCATGTCATGGCCCTCTGCTCAGCATTGCTTAAACATCTCATAGGAGCTAAATACAAATATATAGCTAAAAATCCTCAATGGTGCATATCATAGTGGTTAGAGTTCCGACTTTGCATGCAGCAGTTCGAGTATCAAGACAGGCCCTTCATTTTTACAAGAGAAAGTATTGTTGAAATTATTTTTATTCTTAAATTATGTAGTAATTGATATTTGTTAACCAGGAGAGTGTAGCTGGTCCAAAATGGAAGTGTCAGTGGATAAAACGTGTGAAATCACCTTTGTAAATACCAGTGTCCCATACAGTATAGTCACACCCCAGGGTAATGTAATGAAAGCACATAGGGGACATCATGTAAAGTAAATCATATACACTTAATAATATGTCAGTAATGATTAATTAATTTGCAACTCTGAAATATTTTCTTAAATGAAAACTGAGCAATACTTAGCAGTGCTGCCCAGTCAGTTTGAGCATTGCTTAGACATTAATTCTAAGCAGCAGTCAGGTCAGCTAAGCGGATTTGTGTACCGCTAATCACTGCTCACCATGTACCCCTTTACGCACTGCTCAACTCAACTTAGCAGATTTGCAGACTGCTAAGCTATGCTCAAAATTTTCAAAATGGTCCAATGATGGCAAAGGGCAGGAATATGGCCTTATTTAAACTGCACAGGTGGGAATACAGCCAGAACCTGTTGTAGTTTGATCTGTGCGGGAACCATGTCTGGAATTGAAGAGGGAGCATGCTTTCAGGCACAGCACTGGGGCATTCTGGAGTCCAGGGTCATGACTGGACTCCTCATCAAACACCATGATGACAGACTGCTGCAGGACCAGTACCAGGGCTTACAGTACAAAGTGGAGGCCTGAGACTGTCTGGCACATGACCTCAACAGTGCCACTGAAATCCCCTGAACTGGTGAGCAGGTATGGCATCATTATGCCAACCTAAAGCGTATCTCATCCATAACTGTACCAAATTCTAGCCTGAGTATGTGATAGACAGGTATGCATAATGTTTGTTTTTTCCCCCTACAGCTGCAGCAGAGAGGGCTAGCAATGTGAAGGCCCTTGTGGACAGACTGTCAAGGCTGTGCCAACAAGCTGGTGAGTACAGATCTATCTTGCAGTCTATAGTGCAATAAATAAGAAGGCGTACATTGTTTACTGCCAGTAGGTATAGTTTTGTCTACTGAATAAATAAAGTTTGTCAGACTAATATTGATCTACAGGATATGCAGTAGTAAAGCACTGTGTCATATTACTAAAATAAAGATTTATGCCACAAACTGTTGTGTCTACTGTGTTAGGTTGTGTAGAAATAGAATGTATACAGGTTCTTCACAATAAATATGGCTTTGACAACATGCATTAACTGAGGTTGATCTGAGAACCAGCTTATTATGCAAAACTGTAGATTGTGGAGCTAGAAAACAAGATACAAATGAAATGTGAAATATGTTATGCACTAAGATCTGAACCCTGAATAGTAATGTGTCATTTATTTATTTATTTATTTGCAGTTTGTTTGCCAGGATAGTTCATTGGGCCACAAGGAGCTTGTTTTCAATGCAGTCCTGGGGAGAAATGCTCCAGAAAAATACAAATACATAGCACACGTTGCACATATACAGTACAGATTATCTCATAGGAATACAAAGTAAATATGATAAGAAAAGGTTAACAATGATGGAGTACATCAGTACAGTTCATTTTTTTTACAAAAGTAGCTGCATAGGGTAACTGTTAAGAGTAGTTGGTCAAATATTTCAAGAGAGCTGTGGAACTATAGGAGGGAGTGATGTATATAGTTCTAGGAGAGTAGGAAGTGGTATTAGAAGGATTAGGTAGGATGGGAACAGGAGCACTTCCATTGTGAAGTTAGGTGTGAGTGCAGCAAGGTTTTAAATGAGGAAAGACTCCTGGTGATGCAGATAGAAGATGGTAGAGAATTCCAGAGGCATGCAAGAGAGGAGGACATTAGGTGATTCCCAGCTGGACATGTGGGTTTGTGCAATTTAATTAGTTTTTGGGAATTAGATCTTAGAAGTCATTCTGGTTCAATCATTTCAAAGGAAGTGGCTAAGGAGGGAGAAAGACAGGGCTTTTAAATGCGTTTGTGTGCTTGGATGAGTTGAGTATAAGTGAGGATGTTAGGTAGCTCAAGCCAGTTTTGTTGGCGAAGAGAATTACATTGGTGAGAAATGGCTCTGTGACCTGCCACAAATTTTGATATCTTGTTATAGCAAAAGGAGAGGGTTTTTTTGAGGGAGACTTGCAGGTTGATAAGAATAGATGCACCATATAGGAGGGATGGGGTGAGATAAGTATTTGCTAGCATGAGCCTGGTGGAAGGAGTGATATAACGATTATGGCGGTATAGCATACCAAGTTTTTTGTGTTTTTTTTTATATTTACTTGTAAATGTTTGTCAAGTTTTAGTTGATCATCTATGAGTACTCCTAGTAGTTTAGTGTCAGAGACTATTTCTAGGGGAGTATTGTTTTTGCTGTTGATTATGAATGAGTGTTTATCTAGTAAGGAGGTTTTGGAGGCAGTGAATAACATAAGTTTAGTTTTGGTTACATTAAGAGCCAAATGGTTGTCTTGCATCCACTGCTCTGTAGAGGAGAAGGTGCTTTGGGTGAGCTTATTTAGAGTGGGGATAGAAGGGGAGGAGCAGATAATGGTAGAATTATTGGCATATTGGATGAGGCTGGAGTTTGGAATGGCTTAGTAGAAGTCATTAATGAATATATTGAATAGTAGAGGGCCTAAAATGTAACCTTGAAGGACACCTATGGGTGTATTAAGCAAGGGTGAAGTGGCGTTATTCCATTTGACTGCATGTTGTCTGGTTGTGAAGTAGCTGAAAAACTACTTGGTACAGAAGGGGATAGGTTTTGTTTAGAGAGTTAATTAAGAAGCAGGATGTGGGAAATAGTGTCAAACACCTTGGAGATGTCAAGGAGAAGGGTGGACATGAAATGGCTGGAATCACTGGCTTTGTTAATTGTTTCAAGAAAGGAGCGGAGGACAGTGGAAGTGCTATGACCAGGTCTAATTCTATGCTGTGTGGGGTAAGAAGCTGGCTGTTGATGAGATAGGGTAAGAGCTGTTGGTGGATACATTTTTCAAGAAGCTTAGAAATAGGGGATAAGATAGCAATAGGGCATAAGTTTTGAATGTCATTATTACTGCCTCCTTTATGTAGAGGATTAATAAAGGCTTTCTTCAAGAGCTGGGGGATCCGGCTTTCTGAGCTAGACTGATTAATTAGTATGCTGATAGGGAGAGCAACGGCTTTTGCGGCTGCTTTTAGGAAGTAGGAGAGAATTTCATCAGGGTCATTGGAACCAGGTTTTAATTTTAGGAGAGTTTTTTTGTGGTGGATATAGAGATGAGATTAATAGAGAAAGGTGGAGGTTGGGGTCAAGGGATGCTAGAGGAGGAAGGGATGGGTGCAGGCTGAGGAGGGGTTGCAGAGGTGTTGGTAAAGGACAATCTTAGCTTGCTTATGGACTCTATGAAGAAAGAGTTAAATTGGGTGGCTAAGTCCATGTCAGAGGCATCTGGGTTAGGGAAAGGGTTTTCTTTTTTTCCTGGGAGAGGAGAGATGAGATTCCTTTCCAAAATAATTTGGGATTGGTGTTGTGGTTGGTTTGGAGAGAGGAGAAATAGGCTTTGCGGTCTGAGGTAATAAGTATTTTTACTTTATTTTGTAGTGTTTTATATTTGTTAAAGGTGATAGTGGTTTTATTCTTATGGTAATGTATCCAGGCTTTGTCATGGAGTCGCATAGTAGTTAAGGTGTTTTTGGTTAACCAGGGTATAGGGTTACTTTTTGTACATTTTGTTTTTTGAGAGGCAAAGGAATTGAGCAGGTTTGTGAAAACAGAGTTAAAGTAGGAGTGAGCATTATCTAGGGGAAGAGCCTTTAATGGATTCCAGTTTGTGCTTTTAGTGCATTTGAGAAGGTTTTACAATTGAAGTTTTTTAGGCAGCAAGTGGAAATCTAAGTGTGAGTTAGTTGTATGGAAGAGGGGAGATGGCGGGCAAAAGTGGGGAAGAGGTCAGCTAGTGGGTCTGGGAGAATTTCACTAACAGAGATATAGTGAGGATGGGATACTAGAATCCAGTCTATTGTTCTTCCAGTAATGGAGTTCTTGGAAGGCCTTGTAGTGGAATTGATTTGTTGTGCAAAGTTATATAAGTTAGCATTGAGCAAGGTAGTGAGAGATTGGATTGTGGCCCAGTTTATGTTTACGTCCCCCAGGATTATGCTTTCATGAGTAATGGTGGAGACCCAGGAGATAATATCTTCAAGGGATGAGATATTGTCTCCAGGGGGAGAGAACAAGTATGAGTTTATGCTTGTTTAGGTGGAGTAGGGCTGGTATCAGTTTTGCCTTGCCAAACTTGGGAAAGGTTTTGTATAGGTGGTGACTAAGAAGGATGCTGAGTAAAAGAGTGCTACACCACCCCCCTTTTGGTGTTCTGTCATTCCTTAACATACGGTAGTTGGGAGGAGGTAGTTAAGAATCTTTTATGTGGGGCTTAAGCCAGGTTTCTGAGATGGAGAGAATATCAGGCTGGTTATGTAGAAGTCAGGCATGAAGTTTTGGAATTTTGTTACATAGGCTGTGAGTATTTATAGCTGAGAAGTGGAAGGGTTTGCCTGTTGCTTGGAGAGGTGGTGTTGGGGGGGGGGGCTGGATTCAGTGTGATAGAGGGGTCTCGGTTTAGGTGGATGTCCCCAGAGAGAAGAATAGATATAAGATGATGGATGAGGTGTTTGGTTTGTTTGGGGTGTAGTATACAGGTAAAGAGTTTTGTGGACATTAGACTAGTGTAGTTGGGAACAGTGTTTTGACAGTTAGGTAGGAGTCTATAGGGAAGAGCATGCTAGTGTTGAGGGGGTAGAGACTGGGAGATATAAGGGTAACAGTAAATGCGTACTTTGTTGAGGAAGGGGTAGTGGTGTGAAATAGGTGAGTGATTTGCATTAGTAAGTTGGGTGATATAGTTTAGGTAAGTTAATGTAATTAGAAGTATTATTTGAGTAAGTAGGGATATAAGATTGAGGGTCATGATGTTGGTTTTAGGATGGTAGTAAGGGGTGAGTTAAGTTGGAAAGTTAATTTGATTAAGAGATTATGGTTTAGGTTAATTGTTTGGTAGTTTATCAAGATAAGTAGTGTTTGGCAATAAACTCTGAAAGGTAGGCTTATTTTAATGAGTGAACTGTGGGTGGGGATTTTAGGGGTATGATGGGTAGCTTGTATTGGATAGTGGAAGTGGTGGGAGTGGCTAGCTAAGTGTAAGTGTAGAGGTTCTGTGGCGTGTGGGATTTGGGGCAGGTTAAGGGGGCAGAGTGAGTCCGCAGGGCGAACAGAGTGGGTAGAGTCAAGGGAAGGAAGAGTCATGGTTAATGAACAAAAAAAAAAAATAAAAATCGGTGTAGTGGAAGGCAAGTTCAGAAGAAAGTATGCATGGGGGTAAGGGATGTTCTAGCAGTGATATAGGGAAAGGATTAGAGTGGTTCAGAGAGGTAAAGATAGCTCCACAGGAAGGAAGGGAAAGTTAAAGAGTCTGGGGGAGGGGTTGGAGAGGGAGTGGAGATGGATGTCACAGTGGCCTAGCTGGTTGGAATGAGTACTGACAAGGCCAGATCAGCAGTGTGTAACAGAACTGAAAATAATCAGAGAGGAAGCAACTATGAAAATCAGAGATGAAGAGGTAAGAAGAAAGCAATACACAGATGGAAATGTTGCAGATATAAATTTACAAACAGGTGACAAAGGGTACAGAAGACATACTAGGGGTTAAATAACACTCTAGAATGTGGCTGCCAACATTAAACGTACATATATTGGAACTATTGTGAGTTAAAATAAAATTAAACTAAAAGCAATTGGTACTATTGTTAGATAAAGCAAGGAATATAGTAGACTCTGTGTCCAAACCAAACACATAAACACACAAAAACATACTCGGAGGCTCTAAATAAAAATCTGCCTAAGCAGCAGAGACCTCCAAAGCAGACACCCAAGCAACCGCTCCCCCAAAACAAAACATGTGCAACACATATCTCACAAAGCCAGTGTGCCGAACAGTCACAGCCCTCAAGGCTAAACAACACACCTGATACACTTTTAATAGGTGACTCTATTGTCAAGCACACTGACATCCTGCTCACCAGGATGAACAAAGAGAAGGTCACGGTGAGCTGCCTGTCGGGCGCTAGGATCCGCCACATAACACAAGCACTCAGGTCACTCCAAGGCAAGTACAAATATGACTCAGTCATTGTCCATGCTGGTGTGAATGACCTGAGACGTACCTCCCTGGACTACATGAAAAGAGACATACAGGAGCTCTCTGAGCATGTAGCCCAGGACGGTATGACCCTGACCTTCAGTAGCATCTTACCCTCACCAAGAATGATGCCACAATATGAAGACAAGATGATCAATTTCAACAATTGGCTTAAGTATTGGTGTCATTCAAAGGGGATCCAATGCCTGTCAGCCTGGGATGACATGCTCGACAAGCCACGATGCTTCGCTAGGGATGGCTTGCACCTGTCACCCCTGGGCTCTCGGATATTGGCAAAGGCTCTTGCCACCCCCTTAGGCAAGGCTCAAAAAACAAACTCACCTCCATAGGTATCACAAGGGATAAGAAACTAAGAGTAATGCTACTCAATGCCAGAAGTCTAAACCTCAAGATGCACGCACTCAAAACTCTCCTTAGCATGGAGAACATTGATATCTGTGCAGTAACAGAAACCTGGTTCAAGGCTCCCAAGAGCACCCCAGCACTACCAGGTTATACCTCATACCATGCTTTTCAGCTCCAAAACTTGGACCGAACCACAAAAGGAGGGGGAGTATCAATATTCGTAAAAGATACCCACACCTCCAGGTTGGTGGCACAGCACGAAGCATCAGAGACTATCCATGTGCAACTAACAGTGGGTAAAACTGCCTTCCAGTTTATAGCCTGCTACAGACCATCCTCCCAAACCCAGGAACCCCACTCGGCCTTCCTGAGAACACTGGAAAATATGAAGGTCTCTCCAAACACCATTATATTGGGTGACTTCAACTACCCAAACATAGACTGGGAGCATTACTCTAGCTCCAACACCCTAGCCCAAAAGTTCCTAGAATTTATAAACTCAAATGCTATGGAACAACTTGTTACCACTCCCACAAGAGGGGAAAACATACTGGACCTGATCATCACCAACATGGGGGCTCTATGCTCCAGACCAGAAGTGTATCCCTCACTGGTAAGATCAGACCATAAACTAATCTCACTGGATATTCACATCCCGACCCCACCCCCTGCCCAGAAAACCACAGTGAAAAACTTCTCTAAAGCAAATTTCACACTCCTCAAAACAGAGGTGGAATCCTTCAAAGCCCCCGGGCCTGCGGGAAATACGGCCCAGACCGCAGAATCCTTTATAAATGCATTCTATGAACACCTTCAGGAATGCATGGATCATGCAATCCCAAATAACACCAAGACCCAATCCTCCAAAGGCAGGCATCCTGTCTGTTGGACCCCAGCCATAAACAAACTATACAATAGAAGGAGGAAGCTACTACATGATAGAGCAAAATCGCAAAAAGGGAAGGCATCTCTGATCAGTATTAGCAAAAAACTACGGGCACTCATAAAATCGTCTAAGGCCAGCTTCGAGAGAAAAATTGCACAGGACACTAAGGATAATCACAAGGCTTTCTTTAGTTCTGTTAGGAACCTGGGTAGGAATTCCCAGATATACTCAGAATTAGTCCAAAATGACAAAAAGTACACTGAACCCACAGACATTGCCAACATCCTAGCTAACAGGTTCAGCGCAACTCCCCCCCCCACCAAAAGGGCAAATATCTATCCCAGCAGAGTGCTGCCCCCCTGACATCTCAGATGCTCAGGTAAGAGCTTCCCTCTTCAAAGCAAAAAAACACAGCATCAATGGGACCAGACAGTGTCCCGGGCTGCATCCTACATGAACTCCAAGAAGAGCTAAACCCAAGCATAAAACTACTGTTCAATCTCAGCCTTACTACAGGACATGTACCCAAAGAGTGGTGTACAGCAACAGTGGTCCCCCTCCACAAAGGTGGTGCCTCAACAGATCCTGGAAACTATCGCCCCATAAGCCTGACTAGCTTGGTCTGCAAAGCTATGGAGAGGATCATCATGGACCTCATAAATAAAGATATTGGGGACCTACAGACACTGGATCCTACCCAGTTTGGCTTTGTTAAGGGCAGATCCTGCCTCTTAAACCTAGTCAATTTCTTTGAAACAGTCACCAAGGCCATTGACGAGGGGAAGGTGGTCCATACAGCCTACCTGGACCTCGCAAAAGCCTTCGATACAATACCCCACTTGGGCATTATAGATAAGCTCACCAGCTTAAATATAACCCCTATGTCACTAGATGGGTTGCAAACTGGCTCAAGGACAGAACCCACATGGTTAGAATTGCTGGAGCCATGTCAGACTCCAAACCAGTTACAAGTGGCGTCCCACAAGGCTCAGTCCTGGGACCTCTCTTGTTCGTTATATATTTCTCGGAGGTACAGGCTAACACGGAAGGACTGTGGCTGACCAAGTTCGCAGATGACTGCAAACTAGGTGCCATAATCGACTCTCCGGCCGACACAAGCATCCTACAAAAGGGCCTCATAGAAACAGACAACTGGTGTCAGAGCCATGGCCTCAAGCTAAACACCAAAAAGTGTATAGTCATCCCCTTTGGCAAAAACAAAGTGCCCACAAATTACCACATAGGTGGTAATCCATTAAGTACGGAAGAAGTAATTAGGGACCTGGGAACCCAAGTTGATAGCAATCTCTTATTTGAAAACCACGTGGCCAAAGTGGTTAGAAAAACATTTTATATAGCCCACCTAATCATGAAGGGATTCACATCTAGATCAGGGGAGGTCACCATGCCTCTTTATTCATCCCTCGTCAGGCCCATTATTGAGTACAATGCCCCTTTTGGGATGTACCTTACCAGACACCTGCAGCAACTGGAAAGACCCCAAAAGTACCTCACCAAGAGGATCAAAGGGCTCAAACAGATGCCATATGCTGCCCGGTTAAAGAAACTCCAGCTCTACTCAGTGGCATATCGCCTGCTCAGAGGCAATCTGTGCCTGACGTATAAAGCCATGTCCAACCCGGAATTAATGGACATGCTGCACCTCAGATAATCCAAATCCTATCGAGCTATGCTCTCAAGAGACTTGAACCTCAGCACTGAAATAAATAGGACATGCTGGAGGGACAGATTCATAACCCAGAGGCTCCCTTCACTCTGGAATAAAATCCCAGTCCAGGTTAGGCAGAGTCCCTCACTGACTCTCTTCAAGAGGAATCTTGATGAGTGGATGGGAGATCGTAGGTTTACCCCAGGTATCACTTCTGTGTCACTGTTAGACAGAGGCACAGTATACTAACCTCTAAAAGGGCATAGCAAAATTCATGTAAAATGGGTGGCGAAAGCCAAACACACTCTGTCTAGGCTTATAAATGCCCTAGGGCAGATAGCCTAGTATGAACCTATGAACTACAGCCAGAAAAACTAACCTGCATGTATGCTTACCTGCCTTGTAGTAATACTTTAAATGATAATTAGCAGTTCACTTTTTAAAAAGCAGATAGTCTTAAAAACACATTCTAAGTATGAATAAATGACAGTAGAAGGAACACCTACAGTTGAGCTAGAAAGCTGTGGTTTTTAGTTTGATTTTTGGAGCTGCTTCAGGCAGGTAACTTAAGCAGATTTATAACACTTTCACAAGGTATTTTGCTGGGCGAGTCTGTTGGGCAGGGGATAACAACAGAGTGTTTAACCCATCGGGAGAAGAGTTGAGCTGGAAAGCTATAGTTTTTGGTTTGATTTTTGGAGCTGCTTCAGGCAGGTAACTTAAGCAGATTTATAACACTTTTACAAGGTATTTTGCTTAGCGAGTCTTTTGGGCAGGGGCTGACCACAGACTGTTTTATAGTGTTTCCCTTGCAGCATTGCCTTGTGTTAACCTTTGTTTTCCAGATTGTATTATTTCCAAGGATTAATACACAGTACACTATCTGTAATGCATTAATCTCAGAATTACAAGGTCAGACTGCCTAACCAGCAGACTATTATGCAGAAATAAGTCAAAGAAGAGACACCACTTTCCCAGTAGCTCAGTGTGATGAGAAATAGCTTTGTTGTTCATTTTGCACACCCATGCATGGTTTGAATGCAGGGAGTGGTACTGAGATGTGTGCATTTACACACTTAAGAAATCTTGAATATTTGTAGAAATGGTCAGATAGTTCATAGGTTCATAGGTGTACTAGGCTAACAGACCTGCAGCCTATATAAGCCTAGCCCAAGAAGATTCCCTGGCATCATGCTACCCAAAGTTAGTTCCCAGTGCCCCTGTCAAGCAAAGCCAATGAAGTGACCCTGGGGTGAACTTCCTATTGCCCATCCACTCATCAAGATTTCTCTTAAAGAGGGCCAGTGAAGTGCTCTGCTTGAAGTGAATGGGAAGCTTGTTCCAGAGTATGGGAAGTCTCTGGGTTAGGAACCTGTCCCTACAGCATGTTCTTTTTATTGTGGTAATGAGGTTTATGTTCCAGGAACATGTGGCATGGAGGGATTGGGATTTCTTTAGGTGTAGCATATCTAGCAGCTCTGGGTCAAACATGGCTTTGTAGTTCAAGCAGAGATCGCCTCTAAGTAAGTGATAAGAGACAGAGTATAGATGGAGTTTTTTGAGTCGGTCCATATAGGGCATGTGTCAACGGCCTAAGATCCTCTTAATGAGGTATTTTTGTGGCCTTTTCAGTTGTTGTAGGTGTCTAGTGAGGTACATACCAAATGAGGCGTTGTATTCTATAATAGGTCTAATGAGGGACAAGTAGAGAGGGATTATGATCTCTTTCTTCCTGGATGAGAAACCTTTTGTAATGAGATGTGCCACATAGAAGGACTTTCTGACTACAGTGGCAATGTGGTTATCAAAGGAGAGGTTGCTGTCAACCTGTGTCCTCAGGTCCCTTATCACACCTTCGGTGTTTAGTGGCCTACCGCCTATGTGGTAGTTCATGGGCACCAAATTTGTCCCAAAGAGAATGACAATGCACTTTTTGGGATTGAGCTTAAGGCCATGGATCTAGTACCAGTCATTGATGACAGTGAGGCCTTTTTGTAGAATGTCTACTTCAGTTGGAGAATCAATAATGGCTCCCAGGTTACAATCATCTGCAAACTTGGTCATCCAGAGTCCCTTTGTGTTGGCTTGAACTTCAGAGAAGTAGATGCCAAACAGGAGAAGACCTAGGACTGATCGGGACATCACTTGTAACTGGTCTGCAGACAGATTTGCAGTCCACTACTTTGACAGTGTAGGTTCTGTCAGTGAGACAGTTGGCAACCCATCGTATTACATAGGGGTTTATGCCTACATGCGTTGACAGATATTTTCTCCACAGGTCTTACAGGTAAAGAAATGTTTGTAGTAGCTGTATGAAGGATGTACTAATACACCGTGTACAAATGTTCCACTGTGCAGCCCCATGCCTGAAAATGACAGCAGGATAGGTACACACACCATGCACTCTTCCTGATACATGTCTCTCAAGTGTCATGCTGTCATGGCTAGTAGTCACTGCGGCCAATAACCTTGGACACAGATAGGAATCCAGGTGAAGTATGCCAGTAGCACACTCACACAACATCAGTGCAGGGTACCCAGTCCTTGTCATATATGTAACTGACATGTACATGTCCCCTCTAGTCATGTACCCATAGTTGTCACAGTTTGCCCCATACCATTCCAGGTTGACAGTTTAACAGGTATGTATGTGCTACAGACGCTATGAGCCATAGGTAGACGTAAAGTGAGGGCAGACCTATAGAGTATTGAGCAATACTGTTGTGAAAAATAGAACCTTATACAGTTGTTGATGGACTTTTTTCTCTCCCCCCACCCCTTATCTGCATCAATAATTATTACTCATATAGTACGGGTATGTTGTTCCCAAAACCTATTGTTGGGACATGTGTTCTATTATTGTTCATATATTTATTTGGTTGCATATTAACATACATTGTTCAAATACCATTGTTGGTGGCCTGTTGCCATCAATGTAACTTGCATGCTGCTACAATGCTTACTGTTGTCCCACTTATGCATGTGTTCTGCTTGCTATGCAACTGTATCAAATCTATTGTTTTGGGTTAATTGGAACACCCATGCATGCTCTTTTAACTAATTTTGAAATGTTTTGTTCATGACTAGCCAATATATTTTGGAAAACCTCAACACCATAGCACGTTCCGGAAGGCAGATCCAGTACATCTGGGACCAAACCCAGAAAATCCTCCTCCACTGGTCCTGCACCACCTTCAGGTGGAACTGCCTCAGGGAATGGGGCCGGAACCCCCTGGGTGCAGTCACGGAGAGGAGCCCGTCACCCACCACATGTTATGGGGTTTAGTGCGCAGTGCTATCCAGTCAGAGTTGGATGGATGGCTGAGCCAGATTGAGGGCTGCCTAGTGCACCTTGAGAGGCAGCCTGCCACTGCTGTCCAGCCCCGAGTACAGCCACCTTTGGGGTCATGGGTGGGGATCCCAGTCCCACTGTGTCCATTTGGGGGCTCATGGGTCTCTGATTCCCAACCAGTCTCCCCGTCCAAGGTGTTTATCCCCTCATGTGTCATATACTGTCCCTGTCTGGTGTCTTGCATTTCTTGTCTGTAAATGCAACCTATCCTAACCAACCTACCTCCCCAAATATACTTACAGCCCTTCCCCAACATCCATCTCTCACTTAAAAAAAAAGGCATCTGTCCCACAAAAAAATTATTGCCCCATATATAGCTCTACATTTCGCCCCCATGTCCAGTGACATAAATCAATTTACCCTCAAATTACTATACAAATGTATGTTGCCAATACCCATCCCTGTGTGGTGTGAGGCTGTAATTTCCAAATTTTCCACATCAGTCACAGCTGTTGCTGCAGAAGAAATGTATAGGTATGGTCCTTCCTACACCTGTCCTGCACATCCCTAGCTACTTTTCCTAATGTTTACCCCCTGCTTGCCCCCATTTCACCACTTTCCTATTACCCTTTTTTCTTTTCTTTATTTAAAATTACCATGGGTTTAAGCGGGACTAAGCACCGCTAAGCGAAGCTAAGGGGATGTAAGCATCTCTTAGCATCACTTAGCTTCATGCAAAACCATGCAAACCTACTTGCAACTGCATTGTTCTGCCCAGCAAAAAAATAATCAGCGCTGCTAGGTCTCAAACCCAATATCCTGTGCACTACAACCACAGCAACATACCACTACACCATCTGAGCTGTGGGAATTTGTAATGATTTTACAAACATTTCATGCATTACAGTCATTTAACATAAGGGGAAAATACACATCTCTGGCAAGTCTTAAACCCAGGACTCTGTGCACCTCAGTCACAGCAGCCACATGAGCTATGAGAAATTGCAATGCTGCAGTAAATATATCATGCAGGATGGTAATCCAACGTTAGGGAAATGCTGTGGAATTAGTCCTGTTTTATATATGTATGTATATATATATATATATATATATATATATATATATATATATATATATATATATGTATGTGTGTGTATATATATATATATATATATATATATATATATATGTATGTATGTGTGTGTGTATATATATATATATATATATATATATATATATATATATATATATATATATACACACACACACACACACACACACACACACACACACACACACACACACACACACACACACACACACACACACACACACACATATATATATATTCAACCTGTTAGTGCAAGACATCTGCACAATGCTTGAGAAAGGCCAAAAAATAGGGACATATTTCAAATATGGATTTTATAAGCTTAAAAAGTTGCTAGAGTATCACAACTTGATTTAACATATATTTTCTGAGATGTCAAGTCTGAAATACAAATGATTGTCATTATTTAGTGACTTCAGTGCTCACATCATCTCAGTAATTTGTCAGAATTGCACAACAGTTATGGGGAACAGACCAAAAATATGAGCCACACATCTGGACATTCTATGAAAATCTGGACACTGGAGAGGTAAGACTGTAGTCATGTAACAGAAGGGATAAAACACTGAGAACTGCCTATCAGTTCACTAAACACCTTCCGAACAACAGTCAGACCAACACAACACTACACCAAATCAGCTCTGTGGAATTGCTCATACATTTGCACATATATCATGCACTACAGGGATGTAACTGTAGGGAAAATCAGACATTGTTGAAAAATTGTCTACCCACAACCATTTGCACCACAGTCACAGCAACATACCAGTAAGCCAACTGACCTCTACAGTATAATGACTGTTTCAACTAACATATCCTGATTGCCAGTCACACACTACTCCTATATATACTGCCCCAAATCACACTGTACTTGGACTCCTGAGGTTCCAAGGGACATGTCTCAGTATGCCCCTACAAACATACACAGCTGATAGACCACCAGTAACTGCAGCAGCATGCACAGACAGATGGAAATAGAACTGTGACACTCACATCTGCCCCTCACCCTATGCAGCCCAACAAACATTTACAGACTACACTGATACACAATATTGAAAGTATGTTAACAATAGCCAGACATACATAACTCTCAACTACAAATTTCCATGGAATGTCCAGGGTTTGGGCCCGTATTTATGGCCTCTTCCTCATAACATTTCTGGGATTCTGCTACATCACTAGGTTGGTAGCATGAGTGAAGTCACTAAATAATGATATACCAATCCTCTCAACCTCTTAGTGCAAGAAATCTGGACAAAGCCTGACATACTTGGAGGACAGAGGCCCAAAATAGGGCCATATTTTCAATATTGGTGTTATAAAGTGAAAAAGTTGCTGAAGTGACAGGGTTTGCTTTAACATAAATTTCTGGAGGATATGAATTCTGAAACACAAATGGATGTCATTATTTAGTGACTTCAATCCTCAAATTATCCTAGTGATTTGCCCCCAAAAAAAACAATTGTGTAAGGAAGAGACTTACCATAAGAGGCAAACCTATGGACATTCTATGAAAATCTGGACAGTTGAGTGGTGTGTCATATACATATTAGTATCAGACTTCAAATCACACAGAAAATGCATGTCCAGACAAACCCTGTTAATCTAGCAAGTTTCTAACTGAATAGCATCAATACTTAAAATCTGGAACTTTGTCCCCCATTTAGTTGGGCCTTCTCCTCATTTCTTGTGCTAACAAGTTAACAGGTATGCAGAGACAGCATGCAAAACTGTGGACAGAGGACATCAATCCAACAGTGGACAGTATTTCCACCTACCCTCTGTGATGCTGTAGCTCCCACACCTCCATAATATCCTCCTCACAGGCAAGGAAAAGGGGCAAGGCCCACACGAAGGACTTAATTATAGCACTGTGTTGCTATGACATTGGCTAATGGAAAGACAACACAGCTGTTTTGGATGCAATTAGCAAGTGGGAGACACCAAATGGTGCACAGGCCATCACCTGCTCATGAGCATTACATACCAAAGACAAGCTGATGCCTATGCAAAACAGGTCCAAACCTTTCTCTGAAAAGACAGACTGTGAATACAGAAAGCAACACTTCTACATTACTCTGAGAAAACAATACAGCACTAGAACAGGTATGTCAAATAATTAAGCATGTAATGGAATGCAGAAGGGGATGCAATAATGGAAAATAAGAAGTTAAACATAAGCCTCAACAAGACTTGCTGGACTGACATGTTGCTGTCCAGCACCTATGGCCATCCCTTCTGGCTCTGTCTGCAGTGACACAGGGCACAACTTTGGCCCCTGAGTCACCCCAGCAAAGGTCAGCTCACACATGACTATCACTGGAGTGTCTGTTGTACAATACTGAGTGTGACACTGCCATGCCAGCTACCTGGGTTTTGATAAATGTTAATATGTCACTTGTGAATGCCACTATGATGCATATGCTTGTCTTACAAATGTAAGAGACCTATATAGGGTATGTGCATAGTAAACAACTGGCACAGAAGTGTGTGTTGAACTGTATGTTATATACTCATCCCATACCTTTCAACTGTCTGGAGTTTTGCAGACTGGCCACATGTTTGCCTCATATTTGTAGTCATTTTCTTATACAGTTGTGTTTTGTTTAACAAATCACTGGCAAATCAGTAAAGACTGAGGTCATAAATAATATGATACATTTGAATGTCAGATGTTCAGAGTATTCCTGTGAATGCAAAACCTACTGTGCTGTCAACTGTCTCAGTGTGTTACAGCAATATTTCTAAAGTGTCACTATTTTGGGGCATTTGCCCCCCCCCCCCACCATTTATATGTGACTTTGTCCAGATGTCGGGTCTATATTACAAGATCAAAACTTTAGTTAATTGAATAACTAAAGATTGATCTTGTAATATCAAAACCTGAAAATCTGAAATGGCTGATTTAAGCCAGGAAAACACTTCCCTTGGCCACATCAAAAAAAAAAAAAAACTTTAAATTCTAAATTAAGTGGGGGCATCCCCCAATGTGGGGGGCTGTGCCACCCACACACCCCAAGTAAATATACCATCTCTGTGATTGCTCCAAATTAGAGAAAAGGGCATAATCCACATAATGGCAAGGGGAAGTGGTTCCCTGGGTTAAACCGGCCATTCGAAATTTTTAGATTTTGATATTACAAGATCGATCTTTAGTTTAATGATTAATTAAAGTTTCAATCTTGTAATATAGACCCCCAGATGTCTTGCTCTAACAGGTTGAGAGGTATGATTGAGCTGCAGGACTGTAAATACAGTGTGCCATACTGACAAAGAATAGGAATGTATATCAAGTATTACATTTGCACATGTATGTAGTAATGGTAGTAGCTGGAAACCTCAAACATACAGACATCAGATGCAAAACATCAGGTAGATATGCTGTACTTGTTTTACAAATGTGTAACCTGAGTTTCAATGCATCAAACAGACAAAAATGTTTACAGCAACAGGTTTTTGTATTGCCTTAAACAGAAGTAATTACTAGTTTGATCATAATTACTAACTTGAAATTGGAAAAGTGATTAACTGTATCATGACCTTGTGTCCAAGCCTACATCAAACATCTATATGAGCACCTACATACCTGTATGGAATCAGCAATACCTGACTGGACAAAATCATCTCACCCATGGTAGATTAAACCTCTGTGGTGGACAGCAGCAATACACAAACCCCATAATAGGTGGAAATATTGGCTGTAGAGGGCCAAGATGGAGCAGGTGCTAAACTGAGAGCAATCTCACCTTTGTCTGAACAAGCAAATAAGTTCAAAGGTGAATTACTCTATCGCTAACTTTGAGGGCAAATTGGACTTATCCACCAAGGCCAATCACAGGGCCTTCTGCACATATGTCAGCAATCTCAGAGGCAAAACCCGAATATGCTCTGTACTGGTGGTCAGTAACACCACATACACATACGCCAGAGATATAGCCAACTTTCTGTAAACAGGTAAGTGAAAACCTCACCCCCATCCTCCCATCAGTAAAGGAGGACATGCACAGCACCTGCCACCCTCCCCTCATCATCAGGGAGCAGCTCCATAATGCCATCTCAAGGGCAACAAACTGAAGTCTGCACGGGACCTGATAACATCCCTGGCTGCATCCTACATGAACCCAGGCAGGAGCTCTCTGCTCCATTACACATAGTAGTCAACCAAAGCTTGAGCACCAGTATTATCCCATCTGTATGGAGGACAACCACTGTCACCCCTCTACACAAAGGTGGAACATCCACTGACCCAGCCAATCATATGCACATCAGCCTAACTAGTCTGATCTACAAGACCATGGAAGGCATTATCAAGGACCTTATAAACAGGGACATCTGCAATCTCAAAATGCTTGAGCCAGCACAGTTTGCTATTGTCAAACAGAGATCAGGCTTGTTAAACCTGGTTTACTGCTTTGAAGTGGTCAACAAACACATGGACGAGGGGTAGACATTGCACACTGCCTACCTTCATCTAGCCAAAGCCTCTGACAATAATTCCCAGTCGGCCATAATACATAAGCCTACATAACTCCACTCATGCAACCCACTCACAAGGCCCTCACATGCTTTGTGACATGAATAATACTTGTTTTTATGTTTAAAAAAACAAATAATCTCCGTGGTGTCCCCAAAGTCTCAAACAACCCACTAAACAAGTATAGTGGGTCCAAAAACAAAACAGTATAAGAAACTTCTCTGTGTGGAAGATTTTCAGTCCATATATCTCTAGTTAATCACTGTATATTAATCAGATCAGACAATAATAGTAGAAGTAGTGAACGTAAACTCTTAAGTAAAAAAAAAAAATAATAAAGAATATATAATTTGAAATATTGTACAGAATTACTAAGTATACAAAAGTAATCCAAGCAAGGCAGGCAGTCTATTTCCAGTCAAAAATCCTTTATTAAATACACAGACAAGTGATCCAAATAAAACAAAAATAGAGTAATAGTTTCCTCATGAGCTTTCTAAATATATATACTTTTTATCAGGCAAGGGAGTAGTTTATTGTGCTGTAAAACAAAGCGTTATTGGTACACATGTTATATTCCCATCCCTTCCCCCATCAGTGTGACATTCGAGCTGGCCATGCCCTACTTAGTAGCTGGCATTATAATATAATAACTCTTATGTATTTTAAATAAAATTTATAATGGTGTGGTACCTCTTATTTAACCAGATTATTAAGTAGATTATTAAGTCTGTGATTTTATCCAAGACAATATACTACATGGCTGGAAATATATCAACTTTAGTCCATTTGGCAATAAAAAAAAATAATATATACATATATATATATATATATATATATATATATATATATATATATATATATATATATACATACACACACACATATACACTTTGCATGTAAAAAAATCAATTGTAAAAATCATATTCTGTTTTCATAACCTATTGTTAACAAAGATTGCTTTTGTCCTTCTAGACTTCTTCAGGTCTGTGTACAAGAACCCTAAAAACGATCTATAAAAATATTATTGTGTAATTAGTTAGTATTGTTATTACACATTATTTTGAATAAAGGGGGAAAAAAGAGAACCAGAAAAAGAAAAAATAATAAGAAAAAATGTATGATGATGGAAACAAAATATACATGTAAATTAAAACTGATTTAAAATGGTATTTAAAAAAACATAAATAGTTTTATGAAATAAGTTTTATTGTCATTTATATGTAAAGGTTAAGCATAGCTGAATGGGTTGGCAAAGCAGGGTATGGTGCTCAGCAATGCTTAAATGACAATAAAGAGGTATATATAGCAGTTTAACAGCAGATCCTCACTGGGTGAATAGTTAGGACACTGTAACTTGTACATGAGGTGCAAGGGTCAAATCCTGGGCATTCAGCTATTTACATGTGATAGAGACATGTTGTAAATGTCTTGTATTTCTTTTGTATAGATTGACATATGTTAACTGTGGTGGTCCATCCTGACCAGAAGCCTATTTGCAGTGGGAGACTCGAGTATAAAAGCCCCAGTTACTCACAAGTGTCCAATGCAGTCAGTGACAGGAACAGATAACGTACTTAAATGCATAAGTTTAGGAGATATAATAAAATAGTTTCACTGGATGTATGATGTGAAATCCTCCATGTAAACACAAGTGTCCCAGACAATACAGTCACACCCCAAAGTAATTTAAAAAAGCACATAGGGGACATCATGGAAAGTAAGATATGTGCACTTAATAATATGTCAGTAAGGACTAATTAAAGTGCAATTTGTTAATTGTCTAAAAATGAAAACTGAGCAATGCCTAGCAGTGCATAGCTCTGCTAACCTGGTTTGAGCATTGCTAAGAATTATAATTGTAAGCAGCATTCAGCCCAGTTAAGCAGATTTTCACACTGCTTGGTCTGGTGGACTCGCCCTGGTGATGCCATACATTATTATTCTGATGTCATGGATAGATGGTGGGGTGAGACATTGCCATTGCTCACCCATGCAATGTCTGTGTTTGAGCATGAGGTGGGAGTAGGGCATCAGCCACGTGGATGTAGGTCAGCAACAAGATCAACTGAGAGTCCACATGGCCATGCCCATTCACACTCCCATAGTGGCAGTACCACCAGCATAACCAATGGGAGATTGCTGTCCACACCACAATGGAGCAGGCCATGGGCATGTGGTCCTGACCGGTCCCATCAGGGACACGGATCCAGCAGTCACCATCAGGGAGTAGTACTACATCTGGTCTTGGGCCTGGTGGTGCCAGTGAGACTCCTGACAGAACCAGTTCCCATGTCCATGGCCGGAGATGGTGAACTGTACATCCTGCCATGTACTGTCCATGGCTGTCCAACATACCCCAGTGTAGGGCAACCACAAGGCTTGACTGTGTGCATATAAACACACATCTCTATCAGAGGCAAGTCATCACCACACACACACAGCTCCTCTACATGGCCCAGTTGAACACCACCCCTCCAGACACACACACACACACACACACACACACACACACACACACACACACACACACACACACACACACTTGTGTGCGCAATGTCAACCATATGGCTCAGCCTAGGCCTGGTGCAGACCCACAACACACCCTGTGCATGTGATGATACTTGTGCCACATTTCTGTTATCCATACCATCACTGCAGGGACATGCTAATATGGGTCTGATGCACAGGGTGAACTTAGTACAGTGTAGTAATGTAAGGCAGTGTAAGGTGCTGTCTGCTGGCAATTGTTATGGCTACACATTGAAGTTTATGTACCTTTTTAGCCATGATGCGTTATTGCTATTAGTACTGCTAATGGACTGTATTCTCACATACTGTATTCTGTTTGTGTTCCAAGTGTCTGTGTGTCTGCAGGCTGTGGGCCTGCTGACATTACCAACAATGAGTATGGCAGAGTGGAAACACAGTGACCTTTTAATAGCCAAGGTACAGCTGTATATGTACATGTTTACCAGGTGTGTATGCATGCAACACTGTGTGAGCAACACTTAGGGCAGACAGTGTGACCTTTCATACATACCCTTAACTCAGCCAGCTAGCCTTCATACATGTCACCTGGGTGTTCTGTAGTACCACAGTCTCATACATACAGAGGAGGTTTCTTGAGTACTGACACTAGGTCCCCTCACAAGTCTAGTCATTACTTTACCCCAACAGATTCACCTATCGTGTGGGCACCAGGTAGTCACAGGGCCTTCACATTTTGCACACACATAGGCAACACACAATGTGTGTGTGACATTATCAAATGTTGAGTGTGGGACACAACGTATAGTAATGTGACAGTTGGCAGGACATAGCATGCCCATTGCAAGTGCAACACACAGGACTTCCTCTCATTTGCTACTATAACACCTTCATTGTGTGACATTACCTTGGCTTATAGTATTTCTCATAACATTAAGGTGCTTCTGATGTGCAATAACTGCTCTATGCTATCAGTACAGAACTGTATGACATGTTTCTTGTCCTACACTCGTGGAACCTCTTTTCACTGTTTTAGTTGTGGTCACAGGTTACATCTTGCCAAACATGGATGACATGCAGGGTGGTACAGACATGCCTCTCAACTGTATAGATCTCCACAGAATGTCCAGATTCATGCCTCATATTTTTGGTCCATTTTCTCATAAACCTGTGTTTTTCTGGCAGATCATTGCCAGATCATTGCGGGTTGATGTAAAAAATAATGACAGACATTATGGGTTGCAGATGTCATACCTTGTAGACTAGCTATGCTAATGCAAAGCCTGTTATTCTACCACCTTTATAAGTTTGCAGGATCAATATTTGAAAAGTGTTCCTATTATGTGAGCTTTGTCACCCTATTATTTATGGCTTTGTAAACATTTCCTGCTGTAAGAGCTTGGGAGGTATGGGTACAGATGTGGCCATACCTCAGACCTCTGCATGTGTCTGCAGGTTGTCCTGATGTCTGACACATAATTTCTTTCCATCTGTCATAAACTTGTAGTTTTCTGGCCATCATTTTGGAAAACCATGACAGACTGGCATTGCAGATTAATGACGGATATTGTCATGTAACAACACATACCCTCTGTAAGGTGCAATCACATGGATGACATGTTCTGCTATCTATCTATCTATCTATCTATCTATCTATCTATCTATCTATCTATCTATCTATCTATCTATCTATCTCCCATGTGTGACACACCAATATGTGAAGGGTGTGTTCAATGTTTGCTGTTTTCCCCAGCTTCCCATATGGCTTTAACCAGATGTCTTTTTGTGAGTGGTTGAGAGGTATGCAGGTATATACATACAGACACACACACACACACACACACACCCACACACACACACACATATTCATGACCTGCACCTGCTGATAGCTGAACCTCTACCAGGCCAGTTTTACAAAGGATACTGCTAGATACATAACAGAAACACCACAGAGGTAATGTAGTGTTGCAGTGCCTGATAGTACTATTCAATTGGATGACAATTGCAGGGGATGTTAGGATTTTTAATGGTGGATTCAGAGGACCTTAACATGGTAGCCCCACCTGAAACACACACACACTGCTGCATGGGGACATGCATTGAAACATACATGCACACAGAGTTGACACTTCCCATATTAGATGACCCACCTATCTATTTATGTACACTACACAGTGATATGACTATTGCATGCACCACAATGCCTTTGTGCTAGAAACTATGAAACTGTGCTTGTAAGGTAGATGTCATTTGTAGGGGCTGCAACTAGGATGACAATGGGGGAGTTAACAGGGTGGAAGAGGCACACAAAATGGTATAAATATTGCATACAGACAGTAAAGACAGCCACAGGGGATATGCATATAGAAACACATACACAGTTGCCAATAGACCAACCACTTGTATGTACTATACTGCCATGTACACATTGCATGCACCACAGAAATTATGTGCTGGGGACATAACTTATTACCTCTTACAAGTAATCTTGAGAATGCCTTCATGGATGGTGGGACAAAACATCCAAAATAGCAACTGGTCTCATACATTGCTTTTACATACCTGGACAAGTGATAGAGTAACAGACTTTGTATCAGCATGATGTTTCAGACAGGTACGATGTCTGATGCTGACATGTCTTCTTGGCTTTGAGAGGGCAGTGATGCCCTGTTCCCTGGTGATAAGGGTTGGGTGGTCAGGCACTGGGGATGTCCTGCTTTCCTGATGGGGGGCAGAGGAGAGACATTTCCATTGAATCTGTCATCCAGTAGACTGGCTATATCTACAGCATTTGTGCATATGGTATCCTTGACCACCAGTTCTGCACAGATCTGGGAGCTTCCTTTGGGAATGCAGACAATGTGAGGAAAGGCTTATGATTGTCTGTCTTGGATGTGGGCAATTTGGACTTGGAGATGACTTTAGAGGATTTCAGTGGTGCTCTCATTTGTTTGTTCAGGCTAGAGATGATTACTTCCAATTGTACACCTGCTCCTTCTTGGTCCTGGACAACAATGTCATCCTTTTGTTGCATACTTCCTTTATTACAGATGTTTGCAGACTGGTTTACTCTCCCTTGCGGACGATGATGTTGTCCTGTCAGGTATTTATATATATATAGATATATATATATATATATATATATATATATATATATATATATATATATATATGGGTCACCTTCAGATGCCCGAAATCGCATTTCGCCGACACGGAATCCGACGGGTCGAAAACACCGACATCGCAGATGACCGACAAGGTGAGAACCCGACGGACTCGGTAAGTGTTAGGGGTGGGTAAGTGAGTTAGGCTTAGGGTGTGGGTAGGGTGAGTGTGCGGTAGTGTCGGATCTTGGGGTTAGGGGTGGGTAAGTGAGTTAGGGTTAGGGTGCAGGTAGGGTAAGTGTGCGGTAGTGTCGGACCTTAGGGTTAGGGTTTGGGTTAGGGATAGTGGATATGTTATGTAGTGTACTGTGTTGTTTACGTGTAGTGTGTTGGTGTAATGGTATTCGGTGTTTTGCGTTGTCTGTATTTTTTGTTGTCGGTCTTTTGGTGTCGGTGATTTGTGTGTCAGCGGTTTGGCGTTTCGGGCATCTGAAGGTGATCCATATATATATATATATATATATATATATATATATATATATATATATATATATATATATATTTGGACATTAGTGCCTGTTCCTCCAGTGGGGTAGGGGGCTGTTCAGCTGTATATACCATCCCTCTGGTGGTTGTGCTCAGTTTAGGAGACATTTTTGTTTTACCATGGCTAGGGGGGGGGGGTAAAGAGAGCTGGTAATATCAAATGTGACAGCTTTTTTGCCGGATCTTGCCAGGAAGGATGATACCATAGGGGTGCTGCAGTGGTTAATCATGTTGGTTACTGCCACGTCTGACATATGTATCACATCTTGTGGAAGTATCAAGTAGCTGTCCTAAAGATTTAGCACTGATAAGATCGGGGAATCTCTGTGCATTTATGTTCTGGCATGGTTGGTTTTCCAATCAGTGGTTGGGTAATATAAACTAGCCAGGATCAGGGTAACAGGTTGAATCTTGATAGATTTGTAGGGGGTCAGATATGTGGGGTGGGTATCCTGAGACAGATATGTTTGCCTGTAGCTACCTATAATATGCATAAGGGTCTTGTCATCGGTTGACTGCACTTGAGTATCTTGTATGTGTCAGACTGTTTGACAAGCATGGAGGTGTGTGTCTGTCAAATATATCTTTATATTCCACCTCCTTTGGCTTTGCTACTCACATTTTGGGGTCTGGCTGTGTGATAGGATGAGTGTTCAGGTAAGGGTGGGTGGCTCCCTGCAGCTGTAGCCCAGGTTTCTGTGAATACACAAATGTTGGCATCTGCCAGGACTACAAATGCTTGCAATGAGTACATTTTCCTGTTGAGACTCCGAGCTTTTAGCAGCATGGCCTTTACTTTGCATTTTGTTAAGTGTTATATGTTGCTAGTATTGACCCCATGACTTTCCTTAAAAAGGCACTATGGGGCAGGCAAGGACCTTTGCCAGAAGCTAGAGGCCAAGTGAGACAGATGCAGGCCTTTTCTAGCAAAGCAGCCGGGTCTGTCGGTTATATGTTCCCCAGGCTGCCAGGCAGTGGATCCCCTGGGATGACACCAGTAAGTAAGCAAATTGTTACTGACAATCATTTTCTGTTTTTGTTGGGCTATCATTCCTCGTGATGGTAGAATGCAGCTTAAGGCTAGGGACATACCTGCATGGGACACATATTCAGCAAGCTGAATCATGTCTGTCTTCCTATAGTCCAGGGAGGTACATCTGATGTCGTTCACACTGCCATAGACTAGGCCAGAGGGATAACAGTACCTGTTGTGGAGTGACTTGAGTGGTGCATGTGTGATATGGCGGATCCTGGCACCTGACAGACAAGTAAGCATGACTTTCTCCTTATCCAGCCTGGTGAGAGGCACATCTGTGTGTGTCATGATGGAGTCTCCGATGAGTAATATGTTGGGTTTATGGTAAGCCCTTAGTGGTTGCAAAACACTGGTGTGTGGACTATGCAAGTCCTGTGGTGTGTAGGTTTGTGGAGTTCATATGTGGTTTTGCCTCTGAGGTGTCCTTTGTTTGTGTTTTTGTTTTGCTGATGACCTCCACTTACATGGGTGTGTGTTGTGTAGTTGTGTGTGATGTTTACTGATGCCATACCCTGCAGGGTACCTATGTTACTGGACATTTTGTTCTGGTGTGCACATTTTCCATTTGTCTGGCCAGTGGTTCCCCTTCTCTTTAGCTGTGTCTCTTTGTCCTTCTGTAGTCCAGTCACAGGCTTTGGCCACAGTGGCAGCTGTTATGTATTTGTATTTCTGGTGTGAGCGGGGTTGATGCAATAACATCACACACAGGGTTATGGGCTTCACACCTCTGAGTGTGCCTATTTAGCAGGTTGTCCATCTGCTGTGGTCCTCAGATGATTTGTGTTGCTATGTTATTATGAGGCTACATGTTGGCCCTAGCTGTCAACCTGTCAGAGACTGACATCTGGACAGGCCCATGTATGATGGTCAGACACAGGCCCACACATGAGGGCAGGGTGTTAATAATGCAATGTCAAACATAGACAGTTGGGAGACCGGTTTGGTATTTGCTTGCTTTTTCTTGTGGGTATGACATCTGCTTCTCCACTGTCTGCCATTGATGTTTTGACATGAACCTTTCTTCTTTTGCAAATAGTTTGGCAGGCAAATGCAGTGGTAGGACAAGCATAACAGATATACATGGCATACCTGTGGTCCTTCTGTGACAGTCTGTTATTCCATGGGTATGGATGGTGACCAGTGACTTGTTGTCAGTGCTGACACAGTAAGATGGCAGCTATTTATAACCTGGCAGTATAATAACTTTCAGGTACCCACTGTCCTACTAGGCACCATACCTCTCAAACTGTTAGAGCCAAAAATCTGGGGAAAGTCATAAATTAATTGGGTGGCAAAGGGCCAAAAAAAGGGACAAGTGTTAAATATTGTCCTTACAAATGTAGATAGCTGCTTCAATAACAGGTTTTGCATTAGCATTCATTTTTCTAAATGGTATGAAGTCTAAAACTAACATCTGTTCATTATTTTCTGACTTTAGTCTTTCATGATTTGTAAATGATTTGCCAGAAAACCACAATTTCATGACAAACAGCAAACTTATGATGCAAAACTCTGGACCTTCTTCAAAAAGCTGTACAGTTGAGAGGTATGCTTGGCACTGTGTAGGTTTCTCTGAGCTGTGTACTGCCCATGTGAATGGCCCCCTGACTTGTCCATCTTTCCAGCACTAACAGATATTGATTTCTGGGCAGTGTGTACAGGTCCTACTGTAGATGTAGCTGACATGCAAAATAGTTGGCACAGAAAGTCTTGGAAAATGAACCCTATTAACCACAGTACTGTACCTAGGTTACTAAGCAACTACAGCCAAGTGGAAGTGCTGCCCACTTCCTAACAGTATTATCTATGCATTTACATAGCTCATCGACCACTGCATATTGTGGATTTGCAACAAGTTATCTAATTGATTGGGACAGCCGTGGGAATGTGTGCCCTGCTGCTATTACCCTACAAACATACATGTTACTGCATTTCTATGGAGAAACAGGTGTGTTGTGGGGGAGGGGGCATACAACTGTACACATTTGTACAGACTGTGCAGATGTTGGCTTTACTTTTTGACTCCATTTAGCATAGTGTTTTGCCTGTCTTGGAGAATAATGGCATATGACCAAAGACTGAAGGTTAGGATGTAATGGCAGACATTTGGGTTTCAGACTTCTTACCCTTCAGAGACTTCATGCAACTGCAAGACCTGCTGTGATATCACTGTGTAAGTCTGTAAGAGGACTATTTCATCATTGTCCCTATTTGTGGGCCTTTACAAGACATTTCTTAATGTATTTCTATGGCTGACATGCTGGGAGAGGCTGAGGGGTGAGTGTGGGACCCCAACATTGACATCCATGCATGTGACTTATGACCCCCCCCCGCAGTTTATTTGTCTCCCACATACACTACAGTGAGTTTTGTCAGCTAGGGACTACTGCATACTCTGCAGAAGCCAGTATTAGGCAGACATTTCCTGTTTTCCCACATAGCTGTTAGTTGTCTGCTGCTATCCCTGTAGGCCACCCCATTCCCTTGCATACATGAAGCAATACCTGAGATATGCTAACAAAATGTGCTACTGCATTCATCTATTGTTAAGAAGAGTGACTTAACTTATGCCTGTGGCAGCTGTGAGGACAGTTCTTGAGGGTTGACCCTGTTGGATGCACGCAATACATGGTCCATACATGGTAAGGTACAAGTAGTGTGATGTGTGTGGCATCCATTTTACTGTGTGTGTGAGTCAGAGAGAGATGTCAGTTCCTGAGTCCTTAGGGTGTCAGTGTATGTGCTATGACTTGCCTCTTTGCCAAGGCCAGGGTATACTGGGCATGCCTACGAATGACTACAGGGGCAGGTTCAGGGGGTTACTCCTCCGGGTCCCCCTGTGCCTGTGGAGGCCTTGGAAATAGTGGAGAGCTGTTTACCCCTTCCCTGTGATGTTCCTGCTGCAGCTGTTACTGCAGGGTCATATTGTGTAGCATGGCACATACAATGAACATGTGCACACATGTGGCTGGAAAGTACTGCATTGCTCCACCAGATATGTCAAGGCAGTAGAAACATGACTTGAGCATCCCAAACACAGGCTGTATAATGTTCCTATGGCATTCTTCAGTGGGTATGTGTGCATTTACGATGGGTGCCATCATCCATGATTCTGGTGTGTAGCCAGCAACCCCCATGAGATGGCCATATGGGATGTCCCCCCTGGCAAATGCCTGGTACAGCTGTGAGGCATGCCAGATGTGGGAATAGTGATAGCTGCCAGGGCTGCCAGCACACACATTCATGATAATGCCCTGAGCATTGCACATGACCTGGCAGATGATGGAGTGACAGTCCTTGCGGTTGGCATACACTCCACCGTCTTCACCAGGTGATGCTTTGATGTGGACATGAGTGCAGTCTATGGCATCCAGTACCTTTGGGTAGTCTGCTACATGGTGGTAGAGATGCATATTGCTGGTCGTCTCCTCAGGGGTGCTGGGTAAATAAATGTACTCACTGGCATGTGGTCGCATGGCATCCAGGAACTGGTGGAGTACGCTGCATGCAGATGCCTGTGAGACCCCCATGATGTTCCCAGTAAGTCTTTGGAAAGTACCTGTAGCTAGTATTCTTAAGGCTGCACATACCTTGGTTTCAACTGGGATAAGTTCCCCTCTGTTGGCTCTGGATCTGAGGTGAGGCCGGCAGAGCTTGGTGAGTTGCTGAAGTACGTCCCTGTCCACCCTGTAGCGCTCTTGTATCTCCAGATAATGTAGCCTGTGGAAGGTTACCCTGGGTCTGAACACTGTTTCCCTCCTTGGTCTGGGCTGGTTGTCAGCATTATCCTCATCACTGCCCTCAGTCTGTCGCACATACAGATGTAACAAAGCAGCAGCAGCCCCTATCATTTTGTCAGTTAAAATTCCTAAGTGTGTACACCAATGGTGCAGAGTTTGTGGGAAAAAAACAGACTGAAAGATGTTTGCATACTTTATACTGGTGTGCTGCAGATGCTGCCTTTGTGATTGGCTGACTATGATACATTCCACCTGCCAGCTATATTATTCAGGGGTTTGAATGGGCCACTGTGAGTGGCAGAGTCTGTATTAATGATTTGTAGTTCATTTCCTTTATTCTGCTATTTCCTTTTTTTTCTGTATTTCTGCAGTGTTTAAGCCTGTGGCATGCCGCACCAACCTATGGAGCTAGTGTAAACACTGCTGAGTAGAAAAGGCCCTCCAGTAGACACAAACATGGTTATCATTTCTTAAAGCAGCTAAGCACAGCTAAGCAGCCTCAGACATTCCCCCTTGCTTAGCTGTGCTTAGCTGAGCACAAATAGGAGCCGTGGAGCTCCAAAGTGCTTACACCAAGCATGACACACCCTCTTCTCATGTCAGCTGCTCCTTCTGCTTAAACCACTGCATTAAAGATGCTACATAGTTAGGTACCAGCAGACACACTCTGCCATTTTGCTATTCAATAAATTTATCTCATTTACATACCCCACTGCCTTAGTCCCCAGTTACAAGTTACACCACTACACTGGAGCCTATGTCCTTAGCAACCACTGTTACCTGTTATTATTATAAGTCTGCATGCTACCCATTATAATGGAAAAATTCATCTTTCACATTTAATTGACTTTTCACATTTTTTACAATTTTCTGCACAATCACGTTTGCACACCACTGCACTCTGCTTAAACAGCCAAAATCGGCCAAATAAAAATTTGATTTTTGCATTTTTAAAACACTTTTGCATGCTAATGGCCATAGTTTTGGCCATTGGCATGCCTAGTAAACATAATACATGCTTTAATTTGAGCTGTTATGCCCCCATTTTGATTTTTGCAAAAATGTATACAGTTAGTAACCGAATACATTTCTGCTGCGGACACGGCTCTAACATGGATGCTTGTCTACTTGCTGGATTGCAAATTCATCTCATTTGCATGGTTTTCACCAGCAAATGAGGTGAATTGAATTATTCCATGGTGTCCATGTTGGAATAGTGCTGGGAGGCTCGTGCACGCCCCCGGCCTTGTTCGCACAGGCCCCAAACGCCATGTTTGAGTCGTGCCACTATTCTTACATGGAGATTAGCTCCATGCATGCTTTATTGAATCCTGGCCTAGCTGTTTGCTTGAGACAGGCCCTTTTGAAGGATCTTAGCATCTGCTGGAAAGTTTATGATGGCAACAAGTTTACAGTCATCTGCAGACTTGGTCAGACACAAACCCTTAAGAATGAGAATGTAAATGTCAAAGAGGTCCAAGGACTGAACACTTGAGTACACCACTAGTGACAGGTCCTTTGTAGGAGGTGTAGCCACCCATCCTCCCTAACTTCCTGGGTTCTATTTGTGAATCAGTTTGCAATCCAATGAGTTACAAAAGGATGTAACACAACATTTACTAAGACTGGTATTCTGTTTACTGGGTTAGAATGCTTGAGCTTGTATAATTAGTTCTGGTTTACAGCAGTCTTAAGTGTTTCTTGTTTGTACAGAAAAATAAGCAGATAGCAACCCATTGATATCTGAATTACTATGTCAAAAGTTCTATGGCATTGTTTAATATAAGGTGTTTTCTTTTTTACTACTTTGGATGAAGGTTGAGTAGAAGTCCAAACATTCTTATAAGTATACTTTCATTTTAAATTAATTGGGTTATAGTGATGAGCACAATAGATTTGTTAGACTGAATGCCTTTGGTACTCCTTATAGTGTCCCTAAATATTATAAGCATTGTTTAGTTTTGTTTCTTATTAGGGTTAAGGCTGTGAGCTGTAGTTCCTGAAGTGCAAGGTTTGATTCCCTCAGCCCTCACTTGCATACTGTGTGACCTTGAGCAAGTCACTTAACTAGACATTAATCGCTGATCACCCTTAAAAAGGGACTGTGTACCCAATGGGCTTGCTTAGTTAACAAATGGACATTATTATTATCTAGGTGCTCATGAGGTTTTACAGCTGTTTATAAAGGAGAATGAGGATTTTTCTTTTCCTCTGTAGGCAGGTATGAGTATTTCAGTGAAATGATGAGTTTATGATTCAGAAGATTCCAGCCATTAATTATGCAGATATAATCCCACAAGAATCTCATTCTTTTATGGGGGTGAAATAACAGGTTTGATGTAAATAACCCACACCACTGTAATATACAGTGTAGTTCACAAACTAATTTAAGAGAGCCTGAAGCTCAATGCTCACAAGACAAAAGTGCAAGAGCCCCTGTACTACAAGCTAATAATTTTGTAAATTGTGTTATTCTAAGATGAATCATTCACTAAGAATGAATAAGCAAGTGTTATATATCTAAAATGACTAAGTTGTTATATTTATATTTGCAAAGAATCTGGTTATACAGTATAGACTTGTGAATAGTGTGGCAAACATGTCAGTGTTTAACATGAACATTCAAAACACCTTCACCAAGATGTGCAGGTTTGTTAGAACCATGTGAATGATATGATGTTATTGATCCACTGAGGGGAGGAATGTCTTACATGTGGCACATATCATTTTTAGATTTCTGTTGCACATGCAGCATTCATTCTTTAAAAATGGAATACACCAGCATGCTCTTACTGTTGATAATGGCAAAAAATCTCCTTTCTCTGTCACCTTTTTTAAGACTGAACAGTTTGGTCTTCATATGATGCATTCAATAGCTGAAAATCATGAGGCACATAAAGACTGCATCATGTAACAGTTTGCGTCACTTGCTTAAACCAACAATGCCTGTTTACATCATTTATGCATATAGCTAAGCTAATGGAATTACTGTGAAAATGAGAAGATAGAGCAGAAGTCTTGTATGGGATAATGCACCATGTGTTAGTTCAGAGACAATGTCTAGGGAGCCGAGAAAACAATGAGTGCTGAGTTACAGCATTAGGGGTAGGGGTGCTCTACAATCCTTTGAAAACAGTTGTGTCAATATGTATGACAGCTGTGAAATGCAGGTGTTTCCTGTGCTGCATGAAGCTGTTTGAGCTGTGAAATGAAATAATCTCTTTACTGTTTGTTTATGTACTTAGACACTTAATCGCCAAGTCTACAAGATTTCCAAATGCAGTACACACTGACTCCTCTTACGATAGCCCTAGGGTCTTATCAGAAGTAATTCACTTTTGCAGCTGTTATTTAACAGATGTCAGTAAATTTATGATGGCTGTCATAAAGATAGTTGCCTGAGAACATGTTTCTATCACAGAGTACGTCAACCTTACACATTTTTAAAACATCTGTCTCGGAGCAGTGCAATTACATTTTTAGAGAAAGAACAAAATGGTACGGCTTTCTGCATATGTTTCTTAATTCATGCCATTGGGATCCTGTAGCCTGTTCCACAAAAGTGCAAGAAGAGGGCAGTCTTCTCAGGGTAATGGGTCATGTAAACAGGCTATTAAATTGTAAGTCCTAATGAGTATACTTGCTTATTTTTCAATGGCATATGGCAAAAAAATGTGTTTATACAAAGCTTGAAAAGTGCAGAGCAGTAATTATATCTGATAATGTGCAGTATAGAACTACAGTTTCACTGCAGATAGTCTGTGGATGTTAGATATTATGGAGTTTTGATTTACAGGATTATACAATTAGAAGGCAATGATAAGACAGTGGAATATTGAAATGTTGAAATGATTCATATACAATGGGTTTGAGACTCTATTTATGTGTTTATTGAGAAGTTAGGAAATAGCTGCGCTATATCCAAACAGTTTGCAAAAAAAAAAAAAAACACACACAGCATTAAATCATGATCCACCAGTAATCTGATGAATATGAAAGTTTCTTTTTATATTGTATTTACATCAAACACTGAGTTTAACTTTATTTTGTAGATTAGGAGAGAAAGAGAGAGAAATAATACACACTGTGTGCTGCCTCTTTCACTGCATATTGTTTTCTATTTCCTTCCACAAAATCATTATCCAAATGTCAGTGTACTTAAAAACTTCCCCAACAAATTCAACCCTGTATGCATGACATATATGCATCTGATACAGGTTACAGACTCTTTTGTTTATGACTTTAATATGGTTTAATTAAGCTTTTCATCCTGGGGCTTGCTGTCCTACAGCTCGTATATCTGAAGATTAGCCTTTTTCTTCATTTCTTTACCCTGAATTATGTGCTGTAATTTGCATCTCAAAAGTGGTGCCCTTAGCTGGTACAGGGGGACAACAGAGTTGGAGGCCTTCATTCTTGGTCCCTAGAACAATGATGGTATATTAAGTTTTACAGCCTTTGCTAAGATTGCATGCCTGACATGCTGTGACATTAGGAGTGACATAATGTCTCCACACTTACTGCTGGGTTACTGCGGGTTTGCTTGTGTTTATATTCAATGTACTGTTAACCCTCAGTCTATCAGGAGGTACACCGATGAGACTTAAACTACTGCCTACAAGACAGGAATGCCAGCACATGTCCATTCAGTAGCACTGACCTCAACACCTCCAGAACACTGACTAAAGATGGTCGCCAGAAAAGTAGCAGCACGTTGGGACTACTGCACCAACAGTGATGACATGACTATTCTGCTCCAGTTTGATTTTTTACATTGTGACTTCATCTTGGCAGCAGTTAAAATAATTATTGTAACAGCTCTGATGAAAATTGTATCACTTCTCACATAAATGTTGGAATATCAGTAAGAAGGTTTAATATTGCTACAGACTAATATAGATGTTATAAAGTACAACTGATTTCAGATATCATATGCAATATTTTCTTTAAAAAAAATAAAATAAATAAACAAATAAACAGTGGGCCCAGCAACAATGGTCACAACAAAATGAAGATTTCAGCAGACTAGACA